>NC_069504.1:48021180-48161180 GCF_027579735.1 Bombina bombina | reverse complement strand
CTGATGCTGCGGGTGGAGAGGTTACATCGGAGAACAGTTTGGGGCCAGAGTCAGGACAGAGAGACAAAGTGTACGTCCAGGTAACTGGAGACCTGCGGTCCCACATTCCTGGCATTGGAAACATAGGATTGGGCAGTGTAAAAAAGAAGCCGCTAAAGATGCAGTCCATACCCACAACGTTTGTCTCACATCAACGTGAAGCTGATCGACCCCTGAAATGGCTGAGGATTGTTCACCCTCCAGATGCTGCCTCTGCCCGCGGCGTTGGAGATCATGCCGTTCAAGGCCTTCATTGGAGTCGCATGCCTCGGCCCTCACTTCAGCTAGAGCCTCGCTGCAGAGCTCAACGAGTCCGTCGGATGCCTAGCCAACCTGGTATACAAGGACTCAGTTCCGCATATACGCCATCACACACAACTATTCATAAAACCGGAGTGGGGTAGAAGGGTTAGGCTTATATTGACAGCCTACAATGCAGAAATGGAGTGCAATTATGTGAGGCCGATGACTTTAGGATTTATTTGCTCTAATGTAGGTACATGCAACAGTCAGTTTCATAGTTATACTTGGTCATTAGAGTGCCATATCTATAATGTAAACCCTCTCCGGATTACTGTCATTATACTGTTGTGGAAGAACTCTGGGGGATATAAATAATTTCGTATATGTATATGTCTGCATTGTTAATCTAAAAACCCAAGGTTATATCTAATAGCAGCTGACCCTCTGGTTTTAAGAAATCTTTCATTTAATGCCATATACCAGATTCATTAAGGGCATACAAGTACTTACTATGTCTCCCAATAATTACTATGTTATATAACCTGGGACTTGATAGCATAGGATAGTATATGCTCCATAGCTATGTTTGGTTTCAGTGAAATATATGTTCAGCTTTACTGTTGTACGTCCCTTTACTTACTTGTATACTATATAATTATGCCCTACAATAGTTACTGAATCCATCTAACGGGAGAGCGCATTATTCCCTGAAAAATACCCATTCATTTATAGTGATTTATTAAAGGGCTAGTTGCTCTATTTTTGCCTTAGAAATTTACATTACATTTTAGGTTAAGGCTGCTCTGATTTAAAGCTGCTGCTTCTATAAAACAAATTGTTAATATACGGGGATTTATTGACTGTTCTTATTATGAAAACATGAGGTTAATTTGTTTTTCTTTAAAGGCAATTACAGTTTGTATTTAAAGTGAATTATACTGACAACATAGGTGTTCTAAAACATTCTCTAACGCCATAAATGTTCTTATTATCTCTGTAACATATTAGCCTTCAACGGTCTGTTTTTATGTTCTGTATCTGCCAGATGAAGTGTGTTTTGTAATATGGAGATATAAAACAGAGGATTAGAATGTATTATGTTTTGTTACAGCATACAGGTGATACCTATGCAGTAGGTTGTATTTGTGTGTATTTTCCATCTAGGTTTCATGAGGTTATTACGAAATATGTAATTATGGAAATTATAGCCTGATTTAATGCTTGTAAACTTTTGTTTTTTCCTCAATAAAAATGTCTTATATATAAAAAAAAAAAATATACCTGAGGTCTAAACAATGAGATCCACAAGTGGTCTCCTCTCTTTAATACAGCCTTCATTCCATGTTATTATCCTATAAAATATGAGGTCCAAAAGTGGCCTCCTGTTCCCCATAGAAGGCTTAGATGACTATTGGCATGTACTTTTCTTCCTTTTTTTTAGCAAATGTTCAGTCGTGGAGCTTTTTATCATATAAATGACGGACATCATTTACTGTATACAAAACTTTTATTTTAAAATGGACATTATGTTCCTTGATGTAACAGATGTTGCTAATTGCATATGCCCTTTTAATATGTAATTCATAAGATGTGCCTTACTATGTGTCCTGGAGAAATGTGGCTACGCAAGGTTATAGGTTTATATATGTACCAAAATTTGTACTTTAACATGTTTTCATTTTCTGTTGTCTGTTACATGTAATCCACATCATGCTCTATTGACATATTGGATATTGCTAATTGCATACGGTCTATTAATATGTACTTTATATGATGTATCTTTCCATAAGTCCTTTTTTTTTCTTTCTCCTTTTATTGGAATGTAACCACGCAATGCTATGCAATGTTATTATATTTTCTTTGTATGCCAAAATTTTGACTTCAATAAAAAGTATAAGTTTAAAAAAAAAAAATATTACAACAATTTTAAGCTAATTACACCTACTCTAAGCCCCCTAATAAAATAACAAAGCCCCCCAAAATAAAAAAAATGCCCTACCCTATTCTAAAATTAAAATAGAAAAGCTCTTTTACCTTACCAGCCCTTAAAAAGGCCTTTTGTGGGGCATGCCCCAAAGAATTCAGCTCTTTTGCCTGTAAAAAAAAACATACAATACCCCCCCCCAACATTACAACCCACCACCCACATACCCCTAATCTAACCTAAACCCCTCTTAAATAAACCTAACACTAAGCCCCTGAAGATCTTCCTACCTTGTCTTCACCATGCCAGGTATCACCGATCGCTCCAGGCTCCGAAGTCTTCATCCAAGCCCAAGCGGGGGCTCGAGATCCATCATCCGGCTGAAGTCTTCTATCAAGCGGCGGCTGAAGAGGTCCAGAAGAGGCTCCAAAGTCTTCATCTTATCCGGGCAGAAGAGTAGATCCGGACCGGCAACCATCTTCTTCCAAGCGGCATCTTCTATCTTCATCCGATGACAAGCGGCTCCATCTTGAAGACCTCCGGCGCGGATCCATCCTCTTCTTCTGATGTCCTAAGTCCGAATGAAGGTTCCTTTAAATGACGTCATCCAAGATGTCGACCCTCGAATTCCGATTGGCTGATAGGATTCTATCAGCCAATCGGAATTAAGGTAGGAAAAATCTGATTCAATCAGCCAATCAGATTGAGCTCGCATTCTATTGGCTGATCGGAACAGCCAATAGAATACGAGCTCAATCTGATTGGCTGATTCAATCAGCCAATCAGATTTTCCCTACCTTAATTCCGATTGGCTGATAGAATCCTATCAGCCAATCAGAATTCGAGGGACTCCATCTTGGATGATGTCATTTAAAGGAACATTCATTCGGACTTAGGAAGAAGATGGTTGCCGGTCCGGATCTACTCTTCTGCCCGGATAGGATGAAGACTTTGGAGCCTCTTCTGGACCTCTTCAGCCGCCGCTTGATAGAAGACTTCAGCTGGATGATGGATCTCCAGCCCCCGCTTGGGCTTGGATGAAGACTTAGGAGCCTGGAGCGATCGGTGATACCTGGCATGGTGAAAACAAGGTAGGAAGATCTTCAGGGGCTTAGTGTTAGGTTAATTTAAGGGGGGTTTGGGTTAGATTAGGGGTATATGGGTGGTGGGTTGTAATGTTGGGGAGGGTATTGCATGGTTTTTTTACAGGCAAAAGAGCTGAATTTTTTGGGGCATGCCCCGCAAAATGCCCTTTTAAGGGCTGGTAAGGTAAAAGAGCTTTTCTATTTTAATTTTAGAATAGGGTAGGGCATTTTTTTATTTTGGGGGGCTTTGTTATTTTATTAGGGGGCTTAGAGTAGGTGTAATTAGCTTAAAATTGTTGTAATATTTTTATTATGTTTGTAATTAATTTTTTTTATTTTTTGTAACTTAGCTTTATTTATTTTTTTGTACTTTAGTTAGTTTATTTAATTGTATTAATTGTAGGTATTTTATTTAATTTATTTATTGATAGTGTAGTGTTAGGTTTAATTGTAGATAATTGTAGGTATTTTATTTAATTAATTTATTGCTAGTGTAGTGTTATGTTTAATTGTAACTTAGGTTAGGATTTATTTTACAGGTAATTTTGTACTTATTTTAACTAGGTAGCTATTAAATAGTTCTTAACTATTTAATAGCTATTGTACCTGGTTAAAATAAATACAAAGTTACCTGTAAAATAAATATAAACCCTAAAATAGCTACAATATAATTATAATTTATATTGTAGCTATATTAGGGTTTATTTTACAGGTAAGTATTTAGCTTTAAATAGGAATAATTTATTTAATAAGAGTTAATTTATTTTGTTAGAATAAAATTATATTTAATTTAGGGGGGTGTTAGTGTTAGGGTTAGACTTAGCTTTAGGGGTTAATACATTTATTATCGGAGCGGTGAGGTCCGGTCGGCAGATTAGGGGTTAATACTTGAAGTTAGGTGTCGGCGATGTTAGGGAGGGCAGATTAGGGGTTAATACTATTTATTATAGGGTTAGTGAGGCGGATTAGGGGTTAATAACTTTATTATAGTAGCGGTGAGGTCCGGTCGGCAGATTAGGGGTTAATAATTGTAGGTAGGTGGCGGCGACGTTGGGGGCGGCAGATTAGGGGTTAATAAATATAATATAGGGGTCGGCGGTGTTAGGGGCAGCAGATTAGGGGTACATAGGGATAACGTAGGTTGCTGCGGTGTGCGGTCAGCAGATTAGGGGTTAAAAAAAATTATTAGTGGCGGCGATGTGGGGGGGCCTCGGTTTAGGGGTACATAGGTAGTTTATGGGTGTTAGTGTACTTTAGAGCCCAGTAGTTACGAGCTTTATGAACCAGCGTTAGCCCAGAAAGCTCTTAACTCCTGACTTTTTTCTGCGGCTGGAGTTTTGTCGTTAGATTTCTAACGCTCACTGCAGCCATGACTCTAAATACCGGCGTTAGAAAGATCCCATTGAAAAGATAGGATACGCAAATGGCGTAAGGGGATCTGTGGTATGGAAAAGTCGCGGCTGCAAAGTGAGCATTAGACCCTTTCCTGACTGACTCTAAATACCAGCGGTAGCCCAAAACCAGCATTAGGAGCCTCTAACGCTGGTTTTGACGGCTAACGCCAAACTCTAAATCTAGCCGTATGTGTGCTAAAGTTTGTTTAGAGTAAGAAATACATGTGTGGTCTTGGGCATCTGGGTTTTTTCCCTCCATATTCGTGTTAGTCTTTAACTTAAAATAGTATAGTAGGATAATAGTATTTCCCTTAGGCCCTGACATTCAAAGGATTCTCCAGCTTGGAGAGAATTTGTAGTTCATACTTCACAGGGGCTGAACTCACCTGAATGCTCAAAACAAAAAGGGCGGAACTCCCCAGTACTGCGAGATCTCTCTCATTTATGTATGAAACAAGCCCAGAGCAATATAGCACTGCACTATGCATTTCAGTTTATATTACTTTACATTTCAGATTGAGTCCTTTCAGCATTATTGCATTCAAGTTCAGCACTGTCTCTTTAATTTTTAATACATTTAGATTTAGATCAAGCAGTGATTTTATGAATTCTGATTATGTTTTTAAAGTTTCTGTGTAACTTTAACAAACTATCTTCTGTGTATCTTTTACAAATTACATTGCACTTGTGAAATTATGTAAGCATTTTAAACAATCTTGTCTCACAGATTTATCTCGCCAGCTGTATGCAAAGGAAGTTTGCTCATAATAAACAATACAATTATTTTAATTATCAGAAAAGTAATATATACTTAAATATAGACACAAGTAAGTTAAATCCTAGTGAAAACATTACAGTTTAATTTGTAATTGATGCACACTGAACCTTTATATCAGCCCTAGGTGTTCTCCAGTTACCTTCTCTCTAACATGTGAAATTTTGGCATTAAAGAAGGAGGGGAGAATGCAAATGTGAGAACCAAAATCAGGATGCTAAAAATCTGCTGGGAATTGAGGTAATATATAGTAAATCCCCAATGACTATTAAAGGTAACTCTGTGTATGTCAGCAACTTTCCCTGTAGACCCTTCCAAAACTCCTGTTTAGTAACTAAAGTCCCATATACTCTACAAAGGACAACTGCCCAACCTGCAAGATCAATACGTTATATGTGTGAAAGATGATATATCCAGTTTGAATCCAGGGAACAGATCAACCCAATGATGTACAAGGCATACATGTAGGCTCTGGAATCTGCGGCACTAAGACTTTTATTAGCATGACCCGAGATTCTGTGAATAAGGGTCAGGATTAGTGTGGCTCTTCAACGCGCTAGAAGTAAGATAACTCCTAAACCCAATTTAAAAGAAATTAATAAATACTGACGAATTTCAGATGTATCTCTTCACTTCCTATAAATTAGTTGGTGAATTATTTTGGATATTTTTGTCAGGAAAACAAAATGAATATGTCTATTTTTGTTACAAATTCAAATTTGTAAAAAACAAATGCAGAAGCCTAGTAACAACCCCCCCCCCACAATATTAAATATACAAAAACCTTTTATAAACTTGTCTTGGCCAGTTTTTATAGGCATCGCCCTGCTTGCCATATAAAAGGATAAAATACAGGTCATCTCAGTGAGATCTGTACATTCCTTCAACTGTTTAATAGAAAATGGCAGAAAAGTTTGCACCAAAAAAGGCTTCTCTGATGCTCTATCCCAGATTTCAATTGTTCAGGGAGACCTCTGTAGCTTTTACCTCCCAGGCTGTGTTTCTAGGCTGCATCAGTGAGGACTCTCTCCCATTACTATGTCTCAGTGCTATACTCTCAGGCTGTTGCAGTTGATGCCTCTCTCCCACTACCTTGATGAAGTGCTGCTGAGCTTCCATCGGACCGCACTTTCATTCTTGCTTTGGAGTGGATGGTCATGCTCCTAAGTACCAGCAGTTCCAGGGGGATGACTCAATCCCACCAAGGACAGAGACTTCAGTATTTCCAGGGGTAGCTAGATGGTAAACTATTTGCCCACTGAATGGAAGTACAAATATTACATTCTTATTAGAAAATAGACTGTGTTGATGTTTCATTCATTACTTGGAATCTTATGTTTCATCAGAAGAAGGTAGATTTTTTATTGAAAATGCTTTAGTAAGCTGGAGTGGATATTATTGGAAATTTGATAAGATGAGCCTTTCGCAATAAGGGGTTGATCACAAGCTTGTATTGGATAGATTTCTTTATTTGTGAGTAATACTTTTACATTATTGGTTTGTAGAAACGTATCCCTATGCTTAGCTGTTTGGCTGATCACAATTCAAAGTTTCTGTGTTTAAAAAAACATTTACAGCCATTTTCAGCTTATCTAAATTCCACAGCTCAAACAATTGATAACCCCCCTCCCCCGAGAAGACTTTTCTACTTATTTTTGGGATACCTGAAAATGTTTTTGAATGTATCCCTGTTTTTAACATGCGCCAAACACACTGAATTTACCTCCACCATATTGGATGACATTTACTGTTACCAATACCAAATGGATGCAAATGCTATGGTCTAGATTACTAGTTGAGCACATATTTGTGCTTCCATGAACCCACAATCAGTGCTCAGTTTTATTATTTCCGTGCGCATTACTGATTACGCCTGGGAATTGCAAATATCACTCCCTTGCGATTGCATCCTCATGCTTAGCGGTATGTTCAATCGCTGTTTAAGTTTTCTCACATAAACTTCAATGGAGCCTCATTTTCATGCCAACACTCTAACAGCCACAGTTTGTGTAACCCTGATCAAAACACATTAATATATATATATATATATATATATATTTATATGTGTATATATGTATGAATGAAAAATATATATTTAAGGAGATTGCATTCACTTAGATTACGAGTTTTAAGCGCTATAGGAAAAATAAAGAACACCACAAAACCCCCTATAGCGCTGCCATTACAAGTTTAAAAAACCCAGATTGTGCAGGTGATATAGCTGCGTTGAGCTCCATACCGCACACAAAAGCAGTGGTGTTTTGACGTGCTCGTGCATGCTTACCCCATAGACATAAAAGGGTAGAGCCGGCAAAAAAAAAGCCTAACAACTGTGATCGCGGAAACAAAAGCTCCGTAACGCAGCCCCATTGATGTCTATGGGGAAAAAGAAACTACAGTTTAAACCTAACACCCTAGCATAAACCTCACGTCTAAACACCCCTTATCTGCTGCCCCTGACATCGCCGCCACTATACTAAAGTTGTTAGCCCCTATTCCATCGCACCTCAACATCGTCGCAACTATATTAAAGTTATTAACCCCTATTCCGCCTCTCCCGATATCGCCGCCACCTAAATAAAGCTATTAACCCCTAAACCTCTGGCCTCCAACATCACCACCACTAAATAAACCCCCCACATCGCAACAACCTAAATAAAAAATTAACCCCTA
The DNA here is from genome assembly GCF_027579735.1 of Bombina bombina. NCBI lineage: Eukaryota > Metazoa > Chordata > Amphibia > Anura > Bombinatoridae > Bombina > Bombina bombina. The sequence goes on along the minus strand of NC_069504.1, from coordinate 48,153,047 downwards.
AACCTATCCCTAACACCCCCTAACTTTAAAATAATTAAAATAGATCTAAATTAAATTTACAAATATTAACTAAAACGTAGATAACGAGTTTTAAGCGCTATAGGGAAAGTGAAGAACGCCACAAAAGTGGCGTTATTTAATTCCCTATAGTGCTGCTATTACACGTTTTGAAAACACTACTTGCATGTGCGATATGGAGATTTTAAGCTCCATACCGCACACAAAACAAGCAATGTGTTTGATATACTTGTGCACGCTTTCCCCATAGACATCAATGGGGAGAGCTGGCAAAAACAACCACCTGCGATCGCAGAAACAAAAGCTCCGTCACACAGTCCCATTGATGTCTATGAGGAAAAAGAAAAGACAGTTTAAACCTAACAACCTAACATAAACCCCCAGTCTAACACCCCTAATCTGCTGCCCCTGACATCGCCGACGCCAGCCTACAGTTATCAACCCCCTAATCTGCCGCTCCTGATATCGCCGCCACCTAAATAAAATTATTAACCCCTAATGTGCCGCTCCTGATATCACCACCACTGTACTAAAGTTAACCCATCATTAACCCATTATCCGCTGCACCCCAACATCTCCGCAACTATATTAAAGTTATTAACCCCTATTCCGCTGCACCCAATATCGGTGCCACCTAAATAAAGCTATTAACCCCTAAACCTCTTCCTCCCACATCACTAACACTAAATAAACCTATTAACCCCTAAACCGCCAACCCCCCACATCGCAACAACCTGAAACAAACTATTAACCCCTAACGTAACCTTAACCCTAACACCCCCTAACATTAACATAATTAAAATAGATCTAAATTAAACTTACAATTATTAACTAAATAAACCTATTAACCCCTAAACCGCCAGCCCCCCACATCGCAACAGCCTAAATTAAACTATATTAACCCGTAAACCTAACCCAAACCCTAATGTAACCCTATCCCTAACGTAACCCTAACCCTAAACCTAACCCTAGCTAACATATTGAAATTAGATCTAAATTAAAGTTACAATTATTAACTAAAGAATCCTATTTAAAACTAAATACCTGTGAAATAAAACCTAAGCTAGCTACAATATAACTAATAGTTATATTGTAGCTAGCTTAGGTTTTATTTTTATTTCACAGGTAAGTTTGAATTTATTTTAACTAGGTAGACTAGTTAGTAAATAGTTATTAAAAAGTTATTCAAGATGGCGTCCCTTGCATTCCTATTGGCTGAAAAATTTGAATCAGCCAATAGGGATTAGGGCTGCTAAAATCCTATTGGCTATTCATATCAGCCAATAGGAATTAAGTAGCTCTCATTCTATTGGCTAATTTAAATTTTAACTTTTTAGGCGATTACCTTTCCAACGGTGGGTCTTGGGGGTCCGCAGATCTCCTTCAAGGTGGGAGAGCGCTAGCGACGGCTCTGAACTGTAGTTAGCACCAGAGTGGGAAACTCTGCGACGGCTCATAGCTGTCGTTAGTATTCAAGCAGTTAAAAGCACTTTCAGACCTTTTTTTCTAACACCTTACATCTCCTCACTTTGCGCCCTTATAACTTATCCATGCAAATAATTTTATAAAACAATTTTTTATCAACAGTTTTAATATGAGTGTTAATATGAGTGTTATAATGTCTTTTTTGCATTCTTTTCTCTTAACCAGAGGTTTGAGTTCACAGTGTTTACCAATGTACAAAATGTGAGTAGTTTTAGAGTGCGTACGAAAAGGCACATTTTTGCCCCAATGAGCCCACTGGAGCATTGTGCTCCAACTGTAATCTAGCCCTATGTTCTCAATCAAAGCTAAAAATTAGCCATACGCATTAAGAGGAGGCAATGATTCCCAAACCCAAGAGCTCTATATAATCCCTCCCACCTCTATGGTAGTTAGGTCCAGATGAATGAAAGTCCTGTGAGTTGGTAATATATTTAAAAGGGATCCAACCTGATGTCGCGAACGCCAGCAAATTATTCAAAAGGGCTGGCTTTACGCTTTAAAGGCAGCATCACAGAAAGGCATTTTACTATAAATCACAAAGGGTGGTGATGCTGGCGAAATATTCTAACCCCTAAACAGCCAATAGCCCACCACAATAATTTTCCTAACCTATTAACCCCTATACAGCAAATAGCCCACGGCATTAACCCCTACACTACTTAACCCCTATATCACGGATAGCCTACCGCAATAACCTCTACACTACTTAACCCCTATGCTGCCAATACCCCCAAACCTATTAACCCCTATACTGGCACAACCCCCATTGCAAACTGCAAATACACTACTCATCTACCTAACACCTAACCTAACAAACACTAAATTTACAAAAAATAAAACCTAACATTACAGGGGGAAAAAACAACACTACCAAAAATAAAAAACACTGTTATGCCTATACCAAAACACCCCAAAATAAAAACCCCTAAACTAACACAAAGTTACTATAACAATAGCCCTTAGAAGGGCTTTTGTAGGGCCCTAAAGTGACATAAACTAAAAACTACAACCCCATTCTACAATAAAAGTACCTCCCCAAAAAAGCCTTCTCTAACAAAAACCCTAAACTTGGGCATTTGGTTAAACATTACCCTTAGAAGGGCATTTGGTAGGGCAGTGCCCACAGGTCTTTTGCTACCCAAAAAATGAAAACTTATAAAAAAAAAAAAAACTTAATCTAAAAAAAAGGTTGCCCTGAAAAGGGCATTTGGTAGGGCATTGCCCTTAAGTGTTTAAGCCTTAGTCTCAGTGTTTCTTTTCCTAAAAAGAGTTAGGGAAATAAAAAAGAGCAAAACAATATAGGAGCTAGGAAAAAAGTTGTGCCATAAAAGAAAAAAACATTACCAAAAAAATATAACAGGGTGGAGTCTTGTGGACTCTAACCACCATGAAAGAAATGAATACATCTAGTAAGCATTTGAGAGTGCACAAGTAACAAAATAAACATTTTTTCCATAATGAAACTATACCCACAACCCTCCAAATAAAGAAGAGATTCTATAATAAAAAGAGAACATAAAATAACCAACAAGCAAAGTAATGTTAAAACCATGGCCTGAAGAACTTTCTGCCAAAGGCTGCCACCGAAGAAGCAAAAAATGGAAAAAATAAATAAAAAGAAACAAGAAAGACCAAGAAGATGCTAGCCAAAACAGATAAACAGAAGTCTTATTCCAGAAAGTCCAAGAAAAGGAAACTGAACTGGAAAAATGAGCAGAAAAAAACTATCCCATCTCCAAGTGTCACGCCGCATCACTCTAGTCGTTGATAGGGGCACAGTGTCTCCTTCCCTGCTCATTGCCAGGGGCTGTGTCGGGTCCGGAGGTGTGCGGCGCTGACGTCATCCTGCGCCTATTTAAATCCTTTCTTATCGGTCTATCATTGCCCAAGTATAGGTGTTTCCTTGTGTGCTCCTGGGTGGGATAGATCGTTTATTCTCTGATTGCCTTTACTGTTGCTAAACTCTGCTTGCCTGACTACTCTGAATGTTAACCCCTGAATTGCTGGATCAATTTACTGCTGCTGAAACTCTGCTTGCCTGACTATTCTGCCTGTTAACCCCTAAATTGCTGGATCGATTTACTGCTGCTGAAACTCTGCTTGCCTGACTACTCTGCCTGTTAACCCTTAAATTGCTGGACTGATTTTCTGTTGCCAAATCCTGCCTGCCCGACCATTCTAGTGGTGTGCCCTTGGACTGCTTTACTGTTGCCAAATCCTGCCTGCCTTACCATTCTAGTGGTGTGCCCTTGGACTACTTCTGCCAAACCCTGCCTGTCTGATTAATCTAGTGGTTTGTCCTTGGACTACTCTGCCGTTGCCGCTGGGGACTGTCCAGCCTGTGGTGAGTGCCGCCTTCCTCATCTTACTAACTTTCTCTGCTCTGGGATATTCCCTATCATTCCGGCTCAACGCCGGGATAACAAGACTACTGGCTGAGTTCGATCTGATAGAGGAGTATCCCACAAGCATTACACTAAGCATGTCAATAAAAACATACGCTACAAACAAAAACCAAGAAAAAGCACTTGCTCTCAGAAAATCAGAAAGTGTGCAAACCAAAATTTGTCTAAAAATGTCAGTAGCCCCAATCCTATATAGTAAAAGGCCAAGTGTGTTTGTCCAAAGCTGTCATGCGCAGTAGAGACTGCACACGAGGACAAACACACCTGGCCCTCAAGACTGCAGACCTGATTAGCATGACGGGCCACCGGGCATGACGTGGGCGTGGCTGGGAACGGGCGTGGCGTGGACGGGGTCGGGCGGGGTGTGGGCAGGGCCGGGTGTGGTGTGGGTGGGGCCGGGCGGGGCCATTCAAGGTTGTGCAGAAAGCTCAAAAGAGGGGGATAGAGAAAGCAAATGAGAGGGAGAGAAACAGCAAACAAGAGGGGGGAGGGAGAGCAAAAGAAAGGGGAGAGATCAAGACGGGAGATAGAGAGAGAAAAAGAGAGGGAGAGAGACAGCAAAAGAGAGGGAGAGAGAAAGCAAAAGAGAGGGGGAGGGAGAGAAAAAGAAAGGAGAGAGAGAGATCAAAAGAGGAGAGATAGAGAGAGCAAAAGAGAGGGAGAGAGACAGCAAAAGAGAGAGAGACCGCAAAAGAGAGGGGGAGGGAGATCAAAAGAAAGGGAAAAGAGAGATCAAGAGGGGAATAAGAGAGAGCAAAAGAGAGGGAGAGAGACAGCAAACGAGAGGGGGTGGGAGAGCAAAAGAAAGGGGAGAGAGAGCTCAAAAAAGGGGAGATAGAGAGAGCAAAAGAGAGGAAGAGAGACAGCAAAAGAGAGGGGGAGGGAGAGAAAAAGAAAGGGAAGAGAGAGATCAAAAGAGGGGAGATAGAGAGAGAGCAAAAGAGAGGGAGAGAGACAGCAAAAGAGAGGGGGAGGGAGAGCAAAAGAAAGGGGAGAGAGAGATCAAAAGAGGGGAGATAGAGAGAGCAAAAGGGAGGGGGAGGGAGAGCAAAAGAGAGGGGGAGAGAGAGAGCATAGGAGAGGGGGAGAGAAAGAGCAAAAGAGATGGAGAAGAGAGAGCAAAATAGAGGGGAGAAGAGAGCAAAAGAAAGGAAAGAGAGAGACAGCAAAAGAGAGGAGGGAAAGAGAGCAAAAGAAAGAGGAGAGAGAGCAAAAGAGGGGGGAGAGAGAGCAAAATAGGGGGAATGGAGACAGCAAAAGAGAGGGGGAGAGACAGCAAAAGTGAGGGGGGAGGGAGAGCAAAAGAAAGGGGAGAGAGAGATCAAGAGGGGAGATAGAGAGAGCAAAAGAGAGGGAGAGAGACAGCAAAAGAGAGGGGGGGGGAGAGAAAAAGAAAGGAGAGAGAGAGAGATCAAAAGAGGAGAGATAAAGAGAGCAAAAGAGAGGGAAAGAGACAGCAAAAGAGAGAGAGACAGCAAAAGAGAGGGGGAGGGAGAGAAAAAGAAAGGGGAGAGAGATCAAAAGAGGGGAGATAGAGAGAGCAAAAGAGAGGAAGAGAGACAGCAAAAGAGAGGGAGCAAGACAGCAAAAGAGAGGGGGAGATCAAAAGAAAGGGGAGAGAGATATCAAAAGAGGGGAGATAGAGAGAGCAAAAGAGAGGGGGAGTGAGAGCAAAAGAAAGGGGAAAGAGAGATCAAGAGGGAGTAAGAGAGAGCAAAAGAGAGGGAGAGAGACAGCAATAGAGAGGGGGAGAGAGAGCAAAAGAAAGGGGAGAGAGAGCTCAAAAAAGGGGAGATAGAGAGAGCAAAAGAGAGGAAGAGTGACAGCAAAAGAGAGGGGGAGGGAGAGAAAAAGAAAGGGAAGATAGAGATCAAAAGAGGGGAGATAGAGAGAGAGCAAAAGAGAGGGAGAGAGACAGCAAAAGAGAGGGGGAGGGAGAGCAAAAGAAAGGGGAGAGAGAGATCAAGAGGGGAGATAGAGAGAGCAAAAGAGAGGGAGAGAGACAGCAAAAGAGTGGGAGAGAGACAGCAAAAGAGAGGGGGAGGGAGAGAAAAAGAAAGGAGAGAGAGAGATCAAAAGTGGAGAGATAAAGAGAGCAAAAGAGAGGGAGAGAGACAGCAAAAGAGAGAGAGACAGCAAAAGAGAGGGGGAGGGAGAGAAAAAGAAAGGGGAGAGAGATCAAAAGAGGGGAGATAGAGAGAGCAAAAGAGAGGAAGAGAGACAGCAAAAGAGAGGGAGCGAGACAGCAAAAGAGAGGGGAGATCAAAAGAAAGGGGAGAGAGATATCAAAAGAGGGGAGATAGAGAGAGCAAAAGAGAGGGGGAGGGGGAGGGGGAGCAAAAGAAAGGGGAAAGAGAGATCAAGAGGGGAGTAAGAGAGAGCAAAAGAGAGGGAGAGAGACAGCAAAAGAGAGGGGGAGAGAGAGCAAAAGAAAGGGGAGAGAGAGCTCAAAAAGGGGAGATAGAGAGAGCAAAAGAGAGGAAGAGTGACAGCAAAAGAGAGGGGGAGGGAGAGAAAAAGAAAGGGAAGATAGAGATCAAAAGAGGGGAGATAGAGAGAGAGCAAAAGAGAGGGAGAGAGACAGCAAAAGAGAGGGGGAGGGAGAGCAAAAGAAAGGGGAGAGAGAGATCAAAATAGGGGAGATAGAGAGAGCAAAAGGGAGGGGGAGGGAGAGCAAAAGAGAGGGGGAGAGAGAGAGCATAGGAGAGGGGGGAGAGAAAGAGCAAAAGAGATGGAGAAGAGAGAGCAAAATAGAGGGGGGGGAAGAGAGCAAAAGAAAGGGGAGAGAGAGACAGCAAAAGAGAGGAGGGAAAGAGAGCAAAAGAAAGAGGAGAGAGAGCAAAAGAGGGGGGAGAGAGAGCAAAATAGGGGGAATGGAGACAGCAAAAGAGAGGGGGAGAGACAGCAAAAGAGAGGGGGGAGGGAGAGCAAAAGAAAGGGGAGAGAGAGATCAAGAGGGGAGATAGAGAGAGCAAAAGAAAGGGAGAGAGACAGCAAAAGAGAGGGAGAGAGACAGCAAAAGAGAGGGGGAGGGAGAGAAAAAGAAAGGAGAGAGAGAGATCAAAAGAGGAGAGATAGAGAGAGCAAAAGAGAGGGAGAGAGAAAAAGAGATGGAGAGAGACAGCAAAAGAGAGAGAGACAGCAAAAGAGAGGGGAGGGAGAGAAAAAGAAAGGGGAGAGAGATATCAAAAGAGGGGAGATAGAGAGAGCAAAAGAGAGGGGGGAGGGGGAGCAAAAGAAAGGGGAAAGAGAGATCAAGAGGGGAGTAAGAGAGAGCAAAAGAGAGGGAGAGAGACAGCAAAAGAGAGGGGGAGGGAGAGCAAAAGAAAGGGGAGAGAGAGATCAAAAAAGGGGAGATAAAGAGAGTAAAAGAGAGGAAGAGAGACAGCAAAAGAGAGGGGGAGAGAGAGAAAAAGAAAGGGAAGAGAGAGATCAAAAGAGGGGAGATAGAGAGACAGCAAAAGAGAGGGAGAGAGACAGCAAAAGAGAGGGAGAGAGACAACAAAAGAGAGGGGGAGATCAAAAGAAAGGGGAGAGAGATATCAAAAGAGGGGAGATAGAGAGAGCAAAAGAGAGGGGGGAGGGAGAGCAAAAGAAAGGGGAAAGAGAGATCAAGAGGGGAGTAAGAGAGAGCAAAAGAGAGGGAGAGAGACAGCAAAAGAGAGGGGAGGGAGAGCAAAAGAAAGGGGAGAGAGAAATCAAAAAAGGGGAGATAGAGAGAGCAAAAGAGAGGAAGAGAGACAGCAAAAGAGAGGGGGAGGGAGAGAAAAAGAATGGGGAGAGAGAGATCAAAAGAGGGGAGATAGAGAGAGCAAAAGGGAGGGGGAGGGAGAGCAAAAGAGAGGGGGAGAGAGAGAGCATAGGAGAGGGGGGAGAGAAAGAGCAAAAGAGATGGAGAAGAGAGAGCAAAATAGAGGGGGAAAGAGAGCAAAAGAAAGGGGAGAGAGAGACAGCAAAGAGAGGAGGGAAAGAGAGCAAAAGAAAGAGGAGAGAGAGCAAAAGAGGGGGGAGAGAGAGCAAAATAGGGGGAATGGAGACAGCAAAAGAGAGGGGGGGAGACAGCAAAAGAGAGGGGGGAGAGAGCAAAAGAAAGGGGGAGAGAGAGAGCAAAAGAGGGGGAGAGAGAGAGCAAAAGAGGGGGGATAGAGAGAGCAAAAGAGAGGGAGAAAGAGAGCAAAGAGAGGGGGAGAGAGAGCGCAATAGATGGAGGAAAAGAGAGGTGTGAGAGAGAGCAAAAGAAAGGGGGGAGAGAGAGAGCAGAAGAGAGGGGGATAGATAGAGAGCAAGGGGTTGAACCGCTGTAGTGCAAAAATTGGCCAGTGTACACAGGCTTTAGGAATAGTATAGAACTACAAGGTTCTGACAATAACCAAAATAAGTGGAAACCTCTCTTAAGAATTCTAAAATTAGAACATAAAGAAGGAACAAAAAAATCTCCAAAAGCCACTTTATCTTAAAAAAGAAAAAGAGAAAGAGAAAGCAGATAACTCAGAAACTCTTCTAACAGAAGAAATGTCCAAAAGGAATACAAAATTTTTAAAAAAAGAAAGCATAAAAACTACCCAATGCATAGGCACAAATGGATGAGCCTGCAAAACATAAACACCAACCCTCAATGAGGAGAGATTGGTATAACAAGCTGAATATGGGCTAAAAACCTGAATAAAAAAACATGAAAATCAGAAAGATAAGCATTCTTCCTAATGAAAAAAAACTTGAAAAGAGCAGAAAACTGTCCTTTAAATAGACTATCCATATTAATAAAACATTAAAGGGACATAATACTCATATGCTAAATCACCTGAAACTGGTGCAGTATAACTGTAAAAAGCTGACAGGAAAATATCACCTGAGCTTCTCTATGTAAAAAAGAAGATATTTTACCTCACAATCTCCTCAGCTCAGCAGAGTAAGTTCTGTGTAAAAAAATATAATTCAGCTGATGCTCAGCTGCAGGTAAAAAAAAAAAATGAAGAAATGAACTGCAGCCAATCAGCATCAGCAGTGCTGAGGTCATGAACTATTTTACTGTGATCTCATGAAATTTCACTTAAAGGGACAGTCAACACCATAATTTTTGTTGTTTAAAAAGATAGATAATCCCTTTATTACCTATTCCCCAGTTTTGCATAACCAACACAGTTATATTAATATACTTTTTACTTCTGTTACTAACTTGTATTTAAGCATCTTCTGACCGCCCCTAATCACATGCCTTTTAGTTATTATCTATTGACTTGCATTTTAGCCAATTAGTGCAGTGTCTGCCATTAGCCAAGGGCGTGATCACAATGCTATCTATATGGCCTACATGAGCTTGCTCTCCCCTGCTTTGAAAAGTAAATAAAATAGAGGCGGCCTTCAAGGGCTTAGAAATTATCATATGTGCCTTCCTAGGTTTGCTTTCAACTAGAATACCAAGAGAACAAATCAAAATTGTTGATTAAAGTAAATTGTAAAGTTTTTTTAAATTACATGCCCTATTTGAAAAATGAAAGTTATTTTTGGACTTGACTGTCCCTTTAACTCTCATGAGATTTCATTGTAAACTTCCTTAAACTGAATAGGGAAATAAGACGAGTGTGCACATAAGTTCACTCCCTTAGCTGTCCCGGGACAGACATACTGTTTTGCTGCTTAGAAGTCCTTTACAATGGGGTGTGAATACTTAGATAAGGGTAGGGGTTGCCAAAGCGCCAACAAAAGGCTGGGTCTGAGCCAATAATAGTTAAAATCACAATTTGCATAAAAGGTGCATTTATTCATACAAATTCACAGGTAAAAAACAGGTAAAAAACAACTAACAGACAATTAAAAGAAATAAAACAGCACAAAAAAACGATTAAAAATACTAGCCTTGATCAGTGGCTAGTAAAAGCACTAAAAATGCCCGGTTTCCCAGTACACAATATTCCAAATAATGTCTGAAAAAAATATATAAACACTTGGATTGTGGACTAGTAGAGGTGGGACATGTAAGTGTCCTAAGATACGTCTATAGTGTATAGCAACCTATATATGCAATTGCTACAGATTAAGTAAGATCAAATGATTCTGCTAATTACCGCAGCATATGTGACATACAATAAGTGTCGTTTGAGATGGTATGACAACCTGTGTGGCAAATGCTTGAAGGTTGAACAACCTATCTGTGCAAATCCTTAAAGGTGATTTGGGTGCAAGTGAATTGAATATGCTAGTTACAGCAGCGTTTGGGATTTACAATGTGTGTTGTGTGAGATATGTCCTCACAGTTTATCTAACTTGTGTGTAGGTTAATCTAAACTTAGTGTTGTTTCAAATTGTGGGTAAATTTTGTCCAAGGTAGTATTGCTGGATGATGTTCGTGAGTGTTAAAACTAGTGCGTGACAAATACAAACTATAAATGCAAATAATAATAAAACACTGAATTGTTAAAAATAGCGTGAAATATCAAAGCAAATTCAAAACATCCAAATAACCACTGTGAGCAACACTAAAAAAACTTTAACGTGATAGCGTGAAATATCAGAGCAAAAAAACAAATGAGCACTGTGAACACTGTGATACACCTTGGTAGTGTTCAAAATTCAAAATCAATACAAAAGCAATTCAAAAAGTCGTGGTCCATAAATTTAACCAAAAGATTCAAAAAACAGTGGCCACTGTGAAAAAAAGAAGAAACATTTGAGTAAACAGTCAATCCAACAGACAGATTAGTAATTCCTAAAACCCTCTGCTAATGTTAGCGTTCCTGCAATGATCCTGCAGCCGAAGCCGGAGTGAGGTTAGAAACCGGAAGTCCTAGTCTTCTCTAGTTTCGACGATACCTAAAAAAGTAAAAATACAATAGAGCAGATAGTTTTCTTAATCATATAACAATTGAAATAGAACTCACCAGTCGACGAGTTTCGGTCTGTGCTAGACCTTTATCAAGACTGGTATTATGTATTTACAGATTACTTTTATAGCTGTATGTTGAATGTGAACCGGAAGTGTTTGTTTAATACTTCCGTTTTTTCGAGTCTATTTGCATTCAATAAAATATTTGCTTTTAATATAAGAATATTCTCCTTTAATTATCACAGTGGTTCCAATTGGCTTCTTACTGACTTATGATACCGATTATTATGGCAAAAGTCCTTATAACTGAAATCAGAGTGTCCGTGTCTAGATCACTTCCGGATTCTCAGTTCAACCACTTCCGGTCTAATTCATTCAGATGGAGGGACAATGTTAAATATATTCAATACAAATATACTACTCAGACCCCGCCTTTTATGCCATTTGCTTGGTCCTTTATAAACATTGTTCGAATTATATACTTTTATAAATCTGTTTAGTCATTGCGATTTCAGTTCGCCCATCTTCTTATCATGTATAAAATACTTTCAGTGTATACAGAGAGGAGTATGCTTTCAGTGTGTGAAGATAGAAATATGTCGAATATTCTCACTGTTTTGCGTGTCCAATGTCCTCATTGTATGTTCAATATTCTCCTACTAAATGAAATATCATGGGTATATTGGTTCATATTAACGCAGAGATATTATTTGTGCGGTCTTTTATAACCGCTGTTAATCTATTCATTAATAGGCATATATCTTAATCGTCTATACTTGTACTACTGTTAATCCTTTTAATAATAGGCAAATATCTTAAACGTCTATATATATATAGCGGATATAAGGGAGAGAGGTATGTAGTGGAGTCTTCTCCTTATTGGTTTAAATTCTTTAGTCAGGAGCTTGTGAGTATATATTTTAATAGCCTAACCGGTAAATGAATGAAGGGATTTGTGTGACAGTGTTCTTCTTATTGGTTCAGACTCTTTTATTCACAGGTTAGGGGTGTGCAGGGAGATATTCTTCTTATTGGTTCAGAGTCTTTTATAAACATTGTTTGAATTATATACTTTTATAAATCTGTTTAGTCATTGCGATTTCAGTTCGCCCATCTTCTTATCATGTATAAAATACTTTCAGTGTATACAGAGAGGAGTACGCTTTCAGTGTGTGAAGATAGAAATATGTCGAATATTCTCACTGTTTTGCGTGTCCAATGTCCTCATTGTATGTTCAATATTCTCCTACTAAATGAAATATCATGCGTATATTGGTTCATATTAACGCAGAGATATTATTTGTGCGGTCTTTTATAACCGCTGTTAATCTATTCATTAATAGGCATATATCTTAATCGTCTATACTTGTACTACTGTTAATCCTTTTAATAATAGGCAAATATCTTAAACGTCTATATATATATAGCGGATATAAGGGAGAGAGGTATGTAGTGGAGTCTTCTCCTTATTGGTTTAAATTCTTTAGTCAGGAGCTTGTGAGTATATATTTTAATAGCCTAACCGGTAAATGAATGAAGGGATTTGTGTGACAGTGTTCTTCTTATTGGTTCAGACTCTTTTATTCACAGGTTAGGGGTGTGCAGGGAGATATTCTTCTTATTGGTTCAGAGTCTTTTATTCAGAGGCTAGTTTTAATTGGAGGCTAGTTTTAATTAGCACAGAGAGGTGGATTCGCTTAAGAGCTGTCTAGTTATCTTTGAAAAAATATTTAAAAATTACATCTATATTTGCAACCATATATATTGTTTTCGTCTCTATTAATACTCAGTCGTCAACCGGTAATAGTTACAGTCTTTTAAAATTCTATTTCTAGAATAGCTCAGACAGAGGATTTCTAAGGATATGTTCCTATTAAGGAGTCTCTAAATACTACCATTAGATTATGAGGAGATCGAGACTATTGATATTTACTTTCCTTATTGGTAAATATAAGATTGTAAACTTGCTGATATATTCAGCCATTACTTAGATCAACATGTACGTGCATAGAGATGCTCGTTTGGATATTCATTAATATTAGTCGGCAAATTGGAAATTGCTTCCTGTTGACTGTGTGCAGACTATAGTTGTATGCAGTCTTTCAATAGTACCTAATAGATTAAAATTCGCTACTTGCGTATATATGCAATCTATAGAGTACAGAAAGATAGTGTATTCTGTGTCTTTCTCGTATAAATTCAGAGGGTTTTAATGGCTAAAAATGGAATAGGGGTAATGTATGGAAGGTCTTTATTAGCCTAGCTTAGGAGTCATAGGGAACAATTCTATCACCTGGCTTTAACCAGAACTTTCCTTGGCCCAACATGGCCATATAGACATAATTTCTATTATATTGAAGCATCTTCCTACATAGATTTAGGGAGGTTTAGCTAGCGTAGGGATAAGATATAGGAAGTCCTATTTGACCTATCATAGGGGTCGTGGAGGACAGTTCTTTCAACTGACTTTAACAGGAGCTATCCTACCCTGACATAGTTGTATGTTGGGACTCAGTGAATAAAAATATCATATAAAACTATATTCAACTTACTGGTTACAATAATCAATGGGATTTTATACTATATCTAATAGAGAGAGGTATTTTCTAGCTTTTAATGTATAACCTGGATCTTAGATGTCTTTAGAGATTATTCTCGCTGGCTTTTGGTATATAGGGAGGAGGAAATTCAGAGATTATGACCGGGGGCAAAACAAATAATCTATATGTCCTTCATAGCAAAAATTAATATAAGGTAACCGCAACACTTTAGAGTTTTTATACATAGGCCTCTGTTCTATTTACACTATTCATCTTCTTGCCTAGGAATTCAGTAAGTGTGAGAGGTCTTCTTTATTATTAAGCCCTCTTGGATATAAGCAGTCGATTTGGAATATCCATTTGGATTCATTAGTCAGGAGCAGTTTCTCAAAGTTACCACCCCTCCAGTTCTTGATAACTTTTTGTATTCCTATATATTTCAATGCTTTGGTGTTTCCATGATGTTTAGTTGTAAAGTGTTGATAAAGCGGTGTGTCCATGTTCAGTTTTTCTATCATCAACAGATGTTCTCGAATTCTGTCTCTGAGAACTCTTGACGTTTGTCCAACGTACTGGAGTCCGCACGGACATTGTAACAAGTAGATTACCCCCTTGTCTTGACAGCGTATCATATCTTTTATTCTGAATTCCTCTTTAGTGTTATAGGAGATAAATTTAGTTGTTTTAGTACCGCATTTACACGCTTTGACTAAACAGATTTATAAAAGTATATAATTCGAACAATGTTTATAAAGGACCAAATGGCATAAAAGGCGGGGTCTGAGTAGTATATTTGTATTGAATATATTTAACATTGTCCCTCCATCTGAATGAATTAGACCGGAAGTGGTTGAACTGAGAATCCGGAAGTGATCTAGACACGGACACTCCGATTTCAGTTATAAGGACTTTTGCCATAATAATCGGTATCATAAGTCAGTAAGAAGCCAATTGGAACCACTGTGATAATTAAAGGAGAATATTCTTATATTAAAAGCAAATATTTTATTGAATGCAAATAGACTCGAAAAAACGGAAGTATTAAACAAACACTTCCAGTTCACATTCAACATACAGCTATAAAAGGCTATCTGTAAATACATAATACCAGTCTTGATAAAGGTCTAGCACAGACCGAAACGCGTCGACTGGTGAGTTCTATTTCAATTGTTATATGATTAAGAAAACTATCTGCACTATTGTATTTTTACTTTTTTAGGTATCGTCGAAACTAGAGAAGACTAGGACTTCCGGTTTCTAACCTCACTCCGGCTTCGGCTGCAGGATCATTGCAGGAACGCTAACATTAGCAGAGGGTTTTAGGAATTACTAATCTGTCTGTTGGATTGACTGTTTTTTGAATCTTTTGGTTAAATTTATGGACCACGACTTTTTGAATTGCTTTTGTATTGATTTTGAATTTTGAACACTACCAAGGTGTATCACAGTGTTCACAGTGCTCATTTGTTTTTTTGCTCTGATATTTCACGCTATCACGTTAAAGTTTTTTTAGTGTTGCTCACAGTGGTTATTTGGATGTTTTGAATTTGCTTTGATATTTCACGCTATTTTTAACAATTCAGTGTGTTATTATTATTTGCATTTATAGTTTGTATTTGTCACGCACTAGTTTTAACACTCACGAACATCATCCAGCAATACTACCTTGGACAAAATTTACCCACAATTTGAAACAACACTAAGTTTAGATTAACCTACACACAAGTTAGATAAACTGTGAGGACATATCTCACACAACACACATTGTAAATCCCAAACGCTGCTGTAACTAGCAGATTCAATTCACTTGCACCCAAATCACCTTTAAGGATTTGCACAGATAGGTTGTTCAACCTTCAAGCATTTGCACACACAGGTTGTCATACCATCTCAAACGACACTTATTGTATGTCACATATGCTGCGGTAATTAGCAGAATCATTTGATCTTACTTAATCTGTAGCAATTGCATATATAGGTTGCTATACACTATAGACGTATCTTAGGACACTTACATGTCCCACCTCTACTAGTCCACAATCCAAGTGTTTATATATTTTTTTCAGACATTATTTGGAATATTGTGTACTGGGAAACCGGGCATTTTTAGTGCTTTTACTAGCCACTGATCAAGGCTAGTATTTTTAATCGTTTTTTTGTGCTGTTTTATTTCTTTTAATTGTCTGTTAGTTGTTTTTTACCTGTTTTTTACCTGTGAATTTGTATGAATAAATGCACCTTTTATGCAAATTGTGATTTTAACTATTATTGGCTCAGACCCAGCCTTTTGTTGGCGCTTTGGCAACCCCTACCCTTATCTAAATTATATCTTGACTACTAGGAGTCAATTTTCCATAGCTAGGGTCTTATTTAGGCAGGCGCTCAGTGTACTCCATTGCAAACTGTGAATACTTAGGACATTTTGAGGTAAAATATCTTTCTTTTTTACATAGAGATGTTCAGGTGATATTTTCTAGTCAGCTTTTTACATCTATGCTGCATCACTTTCAAGTGTTTCAACATTTGGGTATCATGGCCCTTTAAGGAATAAAAGGGCCTAACAGACCCTATGAAGAAAGCTTCCTATACACAAGATTCTGAGCCAGAAACGAAGGGGCTGATTTATCAAGCAGCGGATGCTGCTTATTCTGTGCAAACTTTCTGGCTTGTCAGAAAAAGGATTTAAGAAGCAGCGGTCATAAGACCAATTTTGCTTTGTTCTCTTGGTATTCTTAGTTGAAAGCTTAACCTAGGAGTTTCATATGCTAATTTCTTAGACCTTGAAGGCCACCTCTTTTCAGAATGCATTTTAACAGTTAATTGTCACCACTAGAGGGTGTTAGTTCATGTAATTCATAAAGATAACACTGTGCTCGTGCCCATGAAGTTATCTGGGAGCAGGCACTGATTGGCTAAACTGCAAGTCTGTCAAAAGAACTGAAATAAAGGGGCAGTTTGCAGAGGCTTAGATACAATATAATCACAGAGGTTAAGGGCTCCATGTACTAAGCCGTCAATTCATCCGTCGGGCGAAATGGTGTCCGCTGTAGCTATGTACTAATAATCCCACAATAAATAGACACGTCTAGCCCGCCGCGAGCAGTGGTGGAATATTGATAAATTTGACGCCTCGCTCGCCGCAACTAAGCTGATGTACTTAACTTTCAGTTGAATTGTCTGGCCAATTGTTAACACGTGACATGTAAGGTGTCATGAACGTCATAGTAGTCGCGGGAATAGAATTTTGCTCCTATAAATGTACAACTTTTCTAAACAACTTTATTATTGTTCCAAAATTTTTGGAGAGTAATTACAGAGCGCTCGTTTTTGTGATCTTTATTTACAATTTCGATATGGCTTCATCTGGATCTGAAACCGCTTCAAAATCCAAGAATCCTCACTTTTCTCATCAGCAAAACGTCGTTTTGATTGACATGATTATTGACTCTTATGATTATTTGTTTGGATGTCGTGTCAAACAGACAAATTTTTCTAGGAGGAAGCAGATCTGGCAAAGGATCAGCGACGCTGTTAGTGCCCAGGGTCCAGGAAAAAAGGATGTCGATCAGCTGAAGAAGCGTTACAACGACATTAAACGCTTCGCCAAAGCTAAATTGGCCAGAGAAAAAAATTTGGCACGTGCTACCGGAGGTGGACCAGCATATGTGGCCGACCTCAATGACTATGAGCAGAAGCTTGTTCAGCGTCTGGGACCAGAGATCATCACTGGCATAACGGATGATTGTGACAGTGATTTAAGAGGTAAATGTACAACATAGTTGACGTAAATGTTTTTTTTTAAATTATGATAGGTCATTGTCTCCAATATATATTTCTTTAAAATAACATTATCTGACTTCTTACGCTTCAGTATCCGAATCTATATAGGCCATTTAGGCCCCAAATACTGTAATCATTTATGTCGCATATATGTATAAGGGATTGTACAAGCCATTTAGGCCCCAAATACTGTTATCATTTATGTTGCATATATGTATAAGGGATTGTACAAGCCATTTAGGCCCCAAATACTGTAATCATTTGTGTCGCATATATGTATAAGGGATTGTACAATAATAGGGTTGTTATACTGCCTTTTTTTTAAAGGTCTAACGGAACTAAAGATTTGTTGATTATTAATATAGTGATCCCTAAAGATAACACCCATGTGTTTATTTTCAAACCAGTATTGCATAGAAACCTTAAAGAGATAATGACAATAGAAATAATGTAATTGGAAACTATTAAAATAATATTGTTGTATGTCCGACATTAATCATGAGACTAACCCCAGATCACATGCCTTCTTACATTTCTGATCTATTGACTTCCATGTTGCGTTATTTGACTATACAATATTATTTTTAACATCTTTCAAAATTGTTCTCCGCTTTATAAACATATACTTTTTTCAGATATAGCTATGCACATAGTTGACGCAGTCACATGAACCATCTATGTGCATCAACCAATGATCATTTACTGTGCCTGTATAGATTTGCTTTTCATCAAAGTATAAAAATCCAATGAAGGCAAAAACATAATACAATTAAATATTTTTTAAAAAGCATTTTCTTATGCAATTTGTAAAGGAAATTAAATTTGTTCATGTCCCTTTAAAGGGCCACTAAACCCAAAATCTTTTTTTAATGATTCAGATAGAGAATTGAAATTTAAACAACATTACAAATTACTTCCATTATTTCTTTGGCTTCATTTTCTAGATATTCTTAGTTGAAGAAAAATAAATACACATGTTGAGCCAATCACACGAGGCTTCTTTGTGCAGCAATCAAATGCTTTTCAACAAAGAATATCAAGAGAATAAAACTAATTAGCTAATATAAGTAAATTATAAAGATGTTTATAACTGCATTCTCTTTCAAAATCATAAAAAAGGTGGTTGGCATGTCCCTTTAATGATTGAGCCTGCATTCACTGCTGTAATTATTATTATTAACACTTTTAGCTTTCAGTTTCAACTAGAAATAAAAATAAACCTAACGTATTTTTTTTTTTAAAGCGACGCCAACAACACAAGCAGAGCCTGTGAGGAGTAACGAAGTGCCCACTTGTTCTACTTCATCTTCTGCGGTTTACAGACCACCCAGTTCAGCTGTTTCCAGACCTTTGGACAGTTTTACACATGGACAATTAATACGCTCCACATCTAATGTTACACACACAACTTCCTCGGCGGACACACTTCCTGATCTAAGGACCAGCACTCCAGAAACTGGTGTTGGTAGAGCAACTGGTAAGTACTTTACAAATGAATAATTTCAATGTTGTGTGTTTTATCTCTTTTATCTCTCAATTTTTTTTTTTTTTAATTTTTTTTTAAATGTCAAATGTCATTATTGACATATTCTAGTTCGAGATCTTTTACAGATGGAATGTAATTTGAAGGACAAATAGCAATGATCATAGATTTTCATGAAAGGGACACTACAATTTTTTTTTAAATGAGGATTCGTGTAGAGCATGCATGCAATTTTAAGCAACTTTCTAATGGTTTTAAAATGTATCATTATTTTCTTTTTGAGAATTGATCATAGTATTACATAAGAAAGTTGATTGAAATTCCATGCTATATATCTTATTCTCAAAAATATTAGTTTTACTTCAGTGTCCAGTTAATTGCAAAGTACATTCCCATTAATAATTTTCAAAATAGAAATTTCACTGAATGTAATAGCGTTTGAATATATGGTTACATTGACTAAAAAACCTTTTTATTTTATTTATTTATTTATTTTTATGTTATTTATTTTTTTATAGGTGATTTGGGACGTCTTTTCCAGCGATTGACTGGACATTCATCTCCATTATTTGATGGTATGTATCACATATGTATATATATATAATATAACTTAAATTGGTGTATGACGGTTGTATCTGCTCTCTCCTTCTATTCTATTTCTGCAAGTGTTTTTAGAACATTTTATTTTTATTTACTAACAATTTGTTATGTCTTGATCTAGAAGAAGAAAACTCATCAAGGGAGATCACTATCAATCTCATGCCGATAGTGGAAAATCCCATTCAAGATGAACCACCAGGAGGGCATGATGGAAGTGAGACTCCAGATATTCTTGAAGATTTTGGAGATGCGCAACCAGATGAAATTCACACACCGGAAAACCTTGAGGAACCTGTTGAAACACAGGCACCACCAATTGCACTGCAAACAGGTGGTCTAAATATTGACAATACACCGGCAGAAGGACTATTGGCCGATGTTGCATTGAGGGAAATGTTGACACTTGCAAGGCAATACAGAGAGGACCACAGAGAACTTCAAAATATGATTAACACTAATATTGACCGCTGGGCTGCTCTGTCCGAAAAAAATGTTGAAATAGAAATGCAAAGGAATGAGATTGAAATGCAGAAATTACAGCTGCAAAGAGAAATGTTCCAGTGGCAGAGGCGGATGGATGAAGAGAAAAACCAGCAAATTAACAGAGCTTTAACCATCAGTGAAAGGACATTACAATCTCTGTTGGCTATTGTCAGTGAAAGGGAGGGTACAACAGACCCAAAGAGGCCACGTCTGGAGTGAACATTTAATTTATTATTTATAACACTATATTAGTCACTGTTCATTTTCTTTCATCGATATATTGTTTAATAAGTTATTTTTTGTGTTCTTTAAGTTTAAAATGTTATTATTTAATAAAGACAAATTTTTTTAAGCCCAAAAAAAAAGTTTATTTACATAAATTCAAAATAAGTTTTGATTCTTCAACACAAAAGTTTTTCTCAGTTATTAATTGTCATTCTTCTGACAATCATCATGACAAAACAAAAAATGAAATCAAATAACATATTTACGGTATAAAAAATCTACTTGCTCCATTAACATTCCCAAAGTTGCCCTAATTTTAGAATTTTTTTGTTTAACATGATCTTCAAGACAACTCTGAGTACTTTTGTCTGCAGTTTCAATAGTTGATGTTGAAGATAAATCTGTAGAAAAATAAATGCAAAGCAAATTTTAATTCAATTTTCATATACATATTCAATGTATGATAGGGTTTTTCATCACAAATATTACCTCCTGATGTGCTGTTATCTAGGTTATCTACTATATTGGCTTCTACACTTATGTCCACTCCTTTAAAGTATTCATCTGAGCCAACTCCTATTTGAAATATACAATATGTATTAGTTAAAAATGTGATTTTCTTAGATTTAAGATTACTGAGTATGAAACATACCTTTATCTACCATCATTGTTGGTAAAACTTCTATCCTTGGTTGAGTATCATCTGAAGTCAAGGATTCAAATATTGGCACACTATCAGGATTTTGAAATTCTTCCATTTCCATACTATTTTCCATGTCTTCCATGGTAATATCTATGAACGTAATTACAAAGATAAAGATAGAAAACTATTAAATCAAAAACCTAGGATATATTATTTAAAACAATAATAATAATCATTAAAAGGGACATAGAACCCAATTTCTAAGTTTCATGATTCAGATAGTGCATGCAATTTAAATAAACTTTCTATTATACTTCATTCTTTTTGTATCTTTATTTGAAAAGCAAGAATGTAAGTTTAGATGCCAGCCCATTTTTGGTGAACCAACTGTGTTGTACTTGCTAATTGGACAGAACCAATCAAAAAGTGCTGTCCATGGTGCTCAACCAAAAATTGGCTGGTTCCTTAGCTTAGATGCCTTCTTTTTCAAATAAAGATAGAAAGATAATGAGGAAAAAAATGATAATAGAAGTAAATTAGCAACTTGATTAATATTGCATGCTAAAACTTTTTAAGCCAAAACCTAAAATATATGATTTAAAATTTAAATAATAAGTCATTACCTGTCTGTGTCTTTTTATGAAAAATTTCATATGGATTTGGAGATAATTCAATATCCAATAGTGTTATTGGCAAAGGTGGAGAAAGAGCTTCACTTCTGGGTGTTTGCACCAACATTGACCTTAGATAGCGTGGTGGGTGTGCACACTTCATTCTCCTACTTCTCATATCTATAAACATATAAATAAAAAAAATTGGGAATAAATTTTTTTTTAATTATTCCAAGTAATTTTTTGTTTTCAAAACATTCAGTTCTGCATGCTTACTTTTCTAACATGTTTCAATGGTATATAGTAATATATTTATATTTTATCCTACTAACTCAGTTCTGCATGTTTCAATGGTATATACTAATATAGTTATATTTTACTCTACTAACTTTTTGTATGCTAAGTTTTCTAACCTTTTAAGTAGTTAAATTTTAATCTACTAACTCAGTTCTGCATGCTTACTTTTGTAACTTTTTGCAATTGTATATACTAATATAGTCAAAGTAACACTCAGAAAATAATATTGTCCTGGATTCGTCAATGATGACGCAGTTCAAAAATAAACCCTATTTTTATATTATAAAAAATTATTTCATATATAATTTTGAAACTTACATGTCCTTATCAATCTTCGAATCGATTTATAGTACTTCGGTTCTCTTCTCTTCAAATCACTATATTTTCTAAGACACTGTCGTCTTGTTCTTTTAATTTTTGAAATACGATGCATTCTTCTCAGCATCTCGTATATAATTTTGTCTCTGCATTCCTGTCTCACTCCCCTCACACCACCAATCCGTTTAGGGAAATATTTATCCATGGCATAAACTAATATCACCAATTCTCCAGCACCAAAAGGTTCAGGACGCGACATGTTTGACGATGACGTGATTAATCGTTATGTCAATCATTAGCGCATTGATATAGATATGTATCCCCGAAAAATAGAAAAAAATATAATGTATATGTAGATTAATGTATTTTATGAAGGTTTGTAAATATCGATGTTTATAGTTATTACAAATGATATTTGGTTTCTATACATTTTCTTTGTTTCAGATGTGTTGATATGTATTAAAATTTACTTTGGTTTACAATTGTTATTTTGTTTCTAAACATTTTCTTTGTTTCAGATGTGTTTATATGTATTTAAATTTACTTTGGTTTACAATTGTTATTTTGTTTCTAAACATTTTCTTTGTTTCAGATGTGTTTATATGTATTTAAATTTATTTTGGTTTACAATTTTTAATTTGTTTCTAAACATTTAATTTTTTTAAGATGTGTTTATATGTATTAAAATGTACATTGGTTTACAATTGTTATTTTTTTATAAACATTTTCTTTGTTTCATATGTGTTTATATGTATTAAAATTTATTTTGGTTTACAATTGTTATTTTGTTTCTAAACAATTTCTTTTTTTCAGATGTGTTTATATGTATTACAAGTTACTTTGGTTTACAATTGTTAATATATAATGTTTAAAGATTGTAATTTTGTAATAAAATAATTTATTTGCCATTATTTTCTATATGCCACTATTCTTTTAACAAATCTTGAATGGAAAAATATATTATAAAGGTTAAGAAAATAAGTGTTAAGAGTAAGCACTTAAGGTATTTATTTGAATATGGGAAAACCTAGTAGCTGTTAAAAATTGAGGTTAGAATAAAACAAATCAAATTAGCAAGTCTTTTTTAACTCAAAAATCCTATCTGATAACATAAAGCACTGTTGAATATACTGTCGCTTGTTACAGCTACAATTCAATGACACAATAAAATGAATTAGCATCAGCTATGGAGGGATTACATTACACTAATCACATTATGTAAAAGAGTGAGAGCAGCTGTAGACACTAGTGTGATGTCACAAAGACAATGTATTACCTATAATATATAGTCTGTAATAACTTTGATCATAAACTTTATTTATTTGAAACCTTTGATAATTGAAGAGCAACAACTGTTATGTATTTAACTGTTTATCATGAGTGATTTTTAATAACCTTAATTCTTAAAAAAAAAATGGAGACAAGTTAATAAAGAAAGTTTTTTATTGATCAACTGAAACTTTAATCTTCAAAATATTGTTCTGAAACCATGTCCCTTGTTGCATTTCCACGCCTATTAGCTTGTTCTACACATATTTCTTCTGGTAAATCATCAGCATCTATTGGATCTTCATCTTCTAATGGACAGCCTCTTTTAATTGCAATATTGTGCAGTATGCAGCAAACCAATATAATTTTTGCAACTTTCTCTGGTGCATACTGCATAGCACCACCAGAACGATCAAGACATCGAAACCGCATTTTCAAAATACCGAAAGTCCTCTCAATAATCCCCCTGGTAGATCGGTGAGCTTCATTGAAACGTACTTGACTTCTGGTCTGTGGGTTGTTATAGGGAGTCAACAGCCATTCTGTACATGAGTACCCTCCATCTCCTAATAGAAGATATAATAAATATAAATATTAATATAAGAATAATTATAAAGATTCAGAACTATACAATACAAATTTAAACTATACAGATTACAGTCGACAAATTGGGCGCAATTTTTGTACATTGAAATGAGAGACAAATTAGACGCCAGTTATGCTTACCTAGAAGCCATCCGTCAGGCATATTTCCGTCCTCGAACTTCCGTTATAACCCAGTCTGCCTTAAGATGTAAGAATCATGACAGGAGCCAGTAAAGTTAGAACGGACACTGATAATCCTCATGTTGGGGTCACAGACCATCTGGACATTCAAGGAATGGAAATGCTTTCTATTCCTATAGATCTCCTCACGAGCTTGAAGTGGTCTTACAGCAACATGGGTACAGTCTATGGCACCTAGGACATTGGGCATCCCAGCCATCCTATAGAAATTTGACTTGATAGATTGCCATTCTTCAGGGGTAGATGGCAAACAAACATATCGATGAAAAATAACCATCATAGCCCCTATTACTTTGGATAAGTGGCGTGAAAAAGCAGATTGACTCATTCCAATAATGACGCTAGAAACTGCCTGAAAGGAGCCTGTTGCAAAAAAATGCAATGCAGCTAATAGTTTCAGAAGTCCCGGAATAGCTTGTGAACGAGCAGTCATCGGCTCCAAATGATCTTCAATCTCTCGATACAGGTGTAATATCGATTCACGATCAAGCCGGAATCTTTGTATGATCTCTCGGTCAGAAAGGCTGTGCAAACCAACCCGTGGAAGGAATACACGGGGGACACGAACTCTCCTTCTTCTAACGATAGGATTAGCTACATTTCCAGTATTCTGTCTTCTAGCCCGGATTTGCATCAAACGGAGAATAAACAAAAACAGAATTCTCTCCATAGCTGCTGAAATGAACAATGTAAGTACAATGCTGATATTACTGCCTTTTATATATGTATAGACTGGCGTCTAGAGTGGCTTTCCTATTGTTTTGTACCTTGCCCGCCACCTAAAAGGTGGCGAGGCAAAAATAACGAGGTGGGGGCGGAGATTGACGCGAGCGTACAAATAGATTTTTTAGTACATTCGTTTTTGGCGAGTTGGTGGTCAAATGTGTCTAATTACAGTAAAAAATGGAGAGGTAGCGAGGTTTGGCGGATAAGTACGCTCGCAATTTTAAAGATGCGAGTTTTAACATAATTGACGGCTTTGTACATATCAGTTTGCGAGTTTTGACGCGAGATTTGTTGCGGGTAGCTCGCTGACTGCTTAGTACATGGAGCCCTAAAAGTATATTAATATAACTGTGTTGGTTATGCAAAACTGGGGAATGGGTAATAAAGGGATTAGCTATGTTTTAAAACAATAAAAATTCTGGTGTAGACTGTCCCTTTAACTCGTCCAGCACTTCTGAGGTAGCGGACTGCAATCATCCCGATCAGATACGATTGGGATGATTTACACCCCCTGCTAGTGGCCACGAATGTGCAATGATAAATGCCGACAGCGTATACTGTAAGCATTTAGCGATGTCGGGCGGCCATGATTTTCTACAGCGAATCATGTCCACCCAACATTTGATAAATCGGCCCCAGAGTCTCAACCATAGACTCTTAAAACTACAATGATTAAAAATAAATCACTCAAACTCCGTGCTATAAGGCTGAAAGATTTGCGATCTGAAAGGAAAAAATTGTCCTAAAAGAAGCCCAGGCTACTGATCATCGGAACAAGATCTACACAAAAAAACTCTAACAGGCAGATTTCAGCAATGAGAAAGACTAAAAATGCCTCTTGCCTGAACGTGAAACTACTCTATAAAAAAGAAGCAGAGGAGGTTCAGATGAGAGGGTGGAGCCAACAGCCGAGCAGGGAAGACGCAGTTTACAGAGCTCTGGCTGATATTTCCTTTATTTAGCCATTAATAAAGGCTATTTCTGATCAAGCCGCTTCAAAACCTATCCCGAACAACTGGGATAGTACCTACAGCACACAAAGATCACTTTGCTATATGCCCACGGTGGGTACCTTCGTCGACCGCCATCGCCTGCTGGGAAACGTCCAGGCCTCTGTGGCCTCTGCAAATTAGAACCTCACTGTACGGTTGGCGATCCGGTACTGAGCATGAGCTCCACGCAGCAGTGGGATAGCAACTGGCACATTTTTGGGGTCGTGCGGAACCCGACTGTAGACAGTACGCCATCAACAACAGGCCTAACTTGGAACTGCAGCCTAATTACCAGACGCAGCTCTACAGACCACGCAGATACATCACACTGTTGTAAAAAGGCATCTTGAAGCAGGGGTAAGCGACAGCATTTGGCTTATATGAAATTGGTAAGGCCTCAACTATTTACAAGTGGCACAAATAGCCAGATTGACAGGCCTCACCCAATCCATACACCTAAATACCCCAAGCCAGACATTGCAGAGAACCAGTGTTACTCTTCAAGTGTACACACACTACCCGTGGGACCCATCATATGTTAAGGTGAACCTTCAACTTGTGTAATCCCATGAAGCATCATACCACCTAATCTACAGCAGCTGGCTTATATTCTGACCTAATTCAGTAACTGCTCTCACCCTGCTAGCAGCTGACACCTGAGGGGACTTTTCATACATATTATATATACCTACTCTACAACTCATAGAGGAAGATACTGTGCCTATTTATATCCTATTTGACAGCATTTATTGCTCTTTACTGTCAATGTATTATGTCTCAGTCTACAAAAAAGAAACCTAAAGCTGCATTACAACAAAAAAAGACGGTTGTTAATCCCTTCAGAGAACAGCCCACTCTTCACAAGATACAAGTTACTCTTGTACCCTCTACTAACAACGTGGCTTCAAATATATGTAGAGCTATACTGAATGTATAGTAATAAAGTGTGCCACTATAAATGCAATACGGTGTAAGCTCTGGTGTACAATATTTGCCAATGTGGTCTCAAACCTGGTTGCAAAAAGTACAGCGAGAGAGTTAAATCAATATGTGTTAATATACAATGTGATACATAACCCCTGATGACATAAATAGTAAAAGTGAAGTTACACAAAAAACATGAGATAAAGAAATCTCAACACATATTAGTGATGCCCAAAAAATATTGGGAAATGTCCATATAATAATGTCCCACAAAAGTAACTCAGTCTCTAGTGCGGTGGTAGACTGATATAACCGTGCTGCTGGTCTCGGAACTGAATGATCGATCAGTACATCTGCAGAATGGATACAAAAAGACAGCGCCTCATAGTGTAGAAAAACTCCAAAATGTGAAGTGACAGGTTAACAACAAGCATGTGGAAATATACTCACAAGTATACTGGCTCTCTTATAGAAAGAAGTGCGAATGTGCAGGCTGACGTTTTGCAGCAGTCAGTACGCTGGATTGTGAATGATACAATCTATCGTAAAAGACTTATCCTTGAGTAACAGCTAGATGATTACTAGCTGTTACTCGAGGATAAGCCTTTTATCAGCATTACCTTGTCTTTGTTTCCTGGGAGTAATTGAACTCATAAGCGGTTCTTTACATATGGCTACTTCTGTCAACATTTACGGAACTCCTGTTGCCAAGAAGAAGCTGCATACCACAATCCGTGTCTTCATAGAAGATCCTTGGTTGTCGACGAAGGAGAGCACACAGCCGTACTCACGATTGATTGTATCATTCACAATCCAGCGTACTGACTGCTGCAAACCGTCAGCCTGCACATTCGCACTTTCTATAAGAGTGCCAGTATACTTGTGAGTATATTTCCACATGCTTGTTGTTAACCTGTCACTTCACATTTTGGAGTTTTTCTACACTATGAGGCGCTGTCTTTTTGTATCCATTCTGACTTCAAATATACAGGGAGTGCAGAATTATTAGGCAAGTTGTATTTTTGATGATTAATTTTATTATTGAACAACAACCATGTTCTCAATGAACCCAAAAAACTCATTAATATCAAAGCTGAATAGTTTTGGAAGTAGTTTTTAGTTTGTTTTTAGTTATAGCTATTTTAGGGGGATATCTGTGTGTGCAGGTGACTATTACTGTGCATAATTTTTAGGCAACTTAACAAAAAACAAATATATACCCATTTCAATTATATATTTTTACCAGTGAAACCAATATAACATCTCAACATTCACAAATATACATTTCTGACATTCAAAAACAAAACAAAAACAAATCAGTGACCAATATAGCCACCTTTCTTTGCAAGGACACTCAAAAGCCTGCCATCCATGGATTATGTCAGTGTTTTGATCCGTTCACCATCAACATTGCGTGCAGCAGCAACCACAGCCTCCCAGACACTGTTCAGAGAGGTGTACTGTTTTCCCTCCTTGTAAATCTCACATTTGATGATGGACCACAGGTTCTCAATGGGGTTCAGATCAGGTGAACAAGGAGGCCATGTCATTAGATTTTCTTCTTTTATACCCTTTCTTGCCAGCCACACTGTGGAGTACTTGGACGCGTGTGATGGAGCATTGTCCTGCATGAAAATCATTTTTTTCTTGAAGGATGCAGACTTCTTCCTGTACCACTGCTTGAAGAAGGTGTCTTCCAGAAACTGGCAGTAGGACTGGGAGTTGAGCTTGACTCCATCCTCAACCCGAAAAGGCCCCACAAGCTCATCTTTGATGATACCAGCCCAAACCAGTACTCCACCTCCACCTTGCTGGTGTCTGAGTCGGACTGGAGCTCTCTGCCCTTTACCAATCCAGCCACGAGCCCATCCATCTGGCCCATCAAGACTCACTCTCATTTCATCAGTCCATAAAACCTTAGAAAATCAGTCTTGAGATATTTCTTGGCCCAGTCTTGACGTTTCAGCTTGTGTGTCTTGTTCAGTGGTGGTCGTCTTTCAGCCTTTCTTACCTTGGCCATGTCTCTGAGTATTGCACACCTTGTGCTTTTGGGCACTCCAGTGATGTTGCAGCTCTGAAATATGGCCAAACTGGTGGCAAGTGGCATCTTGGCAGCTGCACGCTTGACTTTTCTCAGTTCATGGGCAGTTATTTTGCGCCTTGGTTTTTCCACACGCTTCTTGCGACCCTGTTGACTATTTTGAATGAAACGCTTGGTTGTTCGATGATCACGCTTCAGAAGCTTTGCAATTTTAAGAGTGCTGCATCCCTCTGCAAGATATCTCACTATTTTTGACTTTTCTGAGCCTGTCAAGTCCTTCTTTTGACCCATTTTGCCAAAGGAAAGGAAGTTGCCTAATAATTATGCACACCTGATATAGGGTGTTGATGTCATTAGACCACACCCCTTCTCATTACAGAGATGCACATCACCTAATATGCTTAATTGGTAGTAGGCTTTCGAGCCTATACAGCTTGGAGTAAGACAACATGCATAAAGAGGATGATGTGGTCAAAATACTCATTTGCCTAATAATTCTGCACTCCCTGTAGTTGATGTCCTGACCCAAAGTTTGAACCTGATGCAAGATTGGCTCACTAAATCGATAAAAGTCTCTGCAGCTGAGCTCCGTAGAGACATTGCAGCTATTGGGGAACCTACTGAAGCTCTGGAGCGGAGACATGAAGACCTAGCTGCTGACCATGCCAACCTTATTTCCTATTCCCAAAATCTGGCTACACAGATCTCAGATCTGGAACTCAAGCTCGCTGACATAGAGGATAGATCCAGATGAAACAACTTAAGATTTAGAGGGGTCAATGAGGATATAGACTCTGCTGATTTTGGAGAAGTTTATTACAGACCTATGCCATCACCTCCTATCTGCACTGGACCCCCCAGGACTAATCCTAGACAGAGTCCATTGAGTCCCAAGACCACACAATGTATCTCAAGACAAACCAAGAGATATTCTGGCTAGAATAGACTTTTTACACCCAAGGAAAGGATCCTCCATGAAATGGCTAACAATCAAAATTTACCGGTAAGATACCAGTCTGTGGCTA
This sequence comes from Bombina bombina, assembly GCF_027579735.1. Taxonomy (NCBI): domain Eukaryota; kingdom Metazoa; phylum Chordata; class Amphibia; order Anura; family Bombinatoridae; genus Bombina; species Bombina bombina. Next base: position 48,123,573 of record NC_069504.1, on the reverse strand, counting down.
TTTTCCTGGATATTTAGGGGTGTTGTCCAGCTTACTCTGCTAATTTGTATCTCACTTCATTTTGTTTGACATATTCACAGGGTTGTTTGAACCCTACAAGCCAGTAAATAGATCAACCGATACTATTATGAAGATCGACAATTACACCTCTAGATTCCCGGTGTGGTAAGTACTCCCAATTCCCCCTCCCCCTCTTCAAACATTCTACTCTTGTCTACTTTTTAAACAACCACCTGTTCTATCCTTTCTCTTCTTCTTTTCCTCCCCCCTCCTTTTGTCGTTCTTTATTTCTTAACAATGGATCACATATGTAAAACCATAATATTTGCCTCCCTAAACACAAAAGGCTTAAACTCTCCAACTAAACGGAGTTTGTTGTCAAACCGAATGAAATTTTTTAAGGCCAACATAATCTTTGTTCAAGAGACACACTAGCTATCCTCCTGCCCAGACCCATTTAAATCCTCTGAATATCCTATTCAGTTCCACTCATCTTTCTAGGAGTTATCAAGGTAGTGGCTGTCCTGATTCAAAGATCTATAGGGATGGAAAAAATACATCTGTTAACAGATGACCATGGCAGGTATCTGATATTGATTTGTAAATTAAATGGTTCTCTATTTACACTAGTGAACCTCTATGCCCCAAACCAATCCCAAACCAGCTTTTTGAGAAATCCCCTATCTAAGGTGGAAGCGATCAAAGTTGGAACACTTGTCCTAGGAGGGGTTTTTAATATGGTGTGGGATCCCTCGATAGACAAACGGGATCAGAGCGATAAAGATGTTAATGCATACACATCAAATACTGCCAACAAATTCCAATCTACTACAATATAACCTGTATGAAATATGGTGAGCTCTTCACCCCAATGAAAGAGACTTTACTTTCTTCTCTAGACCTCACAATTCCTACTCTAGATTAGATTATTTCTTTACCGACTTGTGGACCCTCAATAGCATCCGTAAATCCCATATACCTACTGTATCTGTACCTGGTCTGACCATGATGTGATACTCTTCACTCTAGCTACAGATATGGTTAAATCATCCAGACCCTCATGGAAATTACCCAATATTTTATGGCTTAATCCAGAGTTTAAACCTCTTCCTCAGACCTCTATCACAGAATTTATTTCGTTTGAGGACCCACAAATCTCATATCAGATTCTATGGGCTTCTCTTAAAGCGTATATTAGAGGCGTATGTATACAAAAACAGACCTCCTTAAGATCTCTAAAAGGCGCTCCCCTAGGATTCTTAGGGGTCAATTTATGATGTAGAGTATCATGTCCGCCACACATTGATAAATTCTGACAGCATACGCTGTCGGTATTTATCATTGCACAAGCAGTTCTTGTAAACTGCTTGTGCAATGCTTCCCCCTGCAGATTTGCGGCCAATCGGCCACTAGCAGGAGGTTTCAATCAATCCGATCGTATTTGATCGGGTTGATTTCTGTCCGCTGCCTCAGAGCAGGCGGACAAGTTATGGAGTAGAAGTCTTTAGATAGTCTTCATAACTTCTGTATCCGGAGAGCCTGAAGGCTTGTGCAGAAACAGGGGCATCAAGCTTCATTCTGAGCTTGATAATTCGGCCCCTTAGTCTCCTCTCTGAGAACTAAGGAATCCCTGAATAAAACCACCCTGTCCCCGAAACTTGCAACAGAAATTGAAAAGCTGAGATCCAAAAATTATATATAAGAATATAAGAATAAGAATTAAAAAGAGTCCAAGATGCCTGCACTCATTTCAAACAATTGATGTACTATCAGGGGAACAAAACATCAACATTGTTAGATCGTAAGATTAAAGGCCGGACAGCAGCCACTAGGATACTTGCTATCAATAGAGGAGACACTAAAGCTACCTCTCCTAGGGATATTGGTGAAGCATTTGCAAACTACTACTCCCGACTCTATAATCTCAGATCTTCCACACCAGCTATATATTTGGCAAATATATAGTATTAACTCTTTTCTTGATAAATTGAAACTTCCCTCCCTCACTAATCCCTCTAAAGAGGAATTATTAACCCCTTTTACGCTAGCTGAACTCACCGCAGCAGTCAAACACATGCAGAATAATAAAGCTCTGGGCCCAGATGGGTACACTGCAACCTTCTACAAAACTTTTCATACCCTACTAAGCCCAATCCTTCTAAGACTGTTCGACGAAGCTAGAGATCAGAGTTCATTTAGAAGAGAATTTTTACAACCACCATCCTCACAATCCTGAAATCAGGGAAAGATCCCACCCAATGTAGCAGCTATCAGCCTATTTCTTTGATTAATCTGGATGTCAAACTGTATGCTAAACTTTGAGCTAATCATCTTTGCCAGACAAGGTTGGGTTAAATTTTGGTAGAGAAGGTCCAGATAATACGATAAGAGTTCTCAACATCTTTTCAGAGGCCCACAGGCTAAAACTTCCCATCCTGACCCTGTCTTTAGACTCTGAAAAGGCGTTTGACAGGATCAGATCGGACTATCTTTGGGAAGTACTAGACCACTTCAGATTTCCTCAGGAAATAGTTGTAGCCATTCAGGCATTATACTCAGACCCCTCCGCTAGGGTGAAGGGATTGGGGTTTACCTCATCTGAGTTCTCCATATCTAATGGTATGCGCCAGGGATGCCTTTTATCGCCTCTGTTTTTTACTCAGGCCATTGAACCCCTGGCCCAAGCCATCTGCACATCTACACAGGTACAGGGGGTGTCAGACAGCCAAGAGGGAGAAAAGATTGCCCAACCCGATAGGCTCTCTGCCAGCAGTGTTTGAGATCATTGAGTGTTTTAGCAAACTCAGCTACTATAAGATCAACCTGGCCAAAACGGAAGCCATATATCTAAATTTGAGCGAGAAGTGTTACAGTCAGCTTATGACTTTCACTGGTCCACAGACATGGTGAGACATTTAGGAGTACAACTAGGACCAGATGTCAAGGCGGTAAGGGATACAAATTAATTCCCTTTTTACAAGAAGTTAGTACACTATTAGATTATTTGAATTTTTGGGAGATCTCTTGGTTAGGCCAAGTAGCATCATTAAAGATTTCCATTCTTCCCAAAATCTTGTATCGTTTTAGGTGCCTGCCCCTTAATCTTCCTAAAGCTGTACTGAACAAGTTGCAATCACTATTCTTGAAATATGTATGGGGAGATGGAAAGCCGAGAATAGCGGGGAAAATCCACCAAAGAAGGTTTAGTCTTGGTGGTATAATAATTTAGAAGAGAGAAAGAACAGAGGCATTAATTTGGCACACTTGGGGGGATTGTCATCTCATACATGAAGGGTAGGTGATTCTGTTGTGTTGAGAAATGTATTAATTAAAACTTAACATTTATTATATAATTTAATAAAATAGTATCAATGTTGTGGACCATGCCACTTTTAAATAAAAAATTGGTTTCATCAAGTAATGTTAGAAAAGAAATAAAATAACGGTAAGAAAAATAATAAATAATAAAATATAGTAGCACTGTAAGCTCTCTGATATAGGAGTAACCTCCTATCAACCACAAAATTAAGTAAAGGTATATTGCACCAGGGTAAATAAATAATGCTTCACTATAGATTCAGTTAGGGACCGCAGCGTGCTCAGAGGTAAGTGTAGGAGACATTACTATTATCTGATATACTTCTATTGCCTGTAGTTACTGGTTCAAATATTGTCAGTCTCCACACTCCCCTTATCGCCAGCTAGGCTGCGCAATTCCACCTAAGTAGGTGCCCAATATAAGGGCCAACAAGTTACCTATAGTTATACAAATTTTAAGATAAGTTAATACCCGGTAAACTATATTTAGACACCAATTACAAGAGAGCAGCAGTGTGAACGGCCTAACGCACGTTTTGCATACACTTTTTCAAAGGCTAACCCGATCACCACCCAGGGTTTCCTTAAAAAGTTCCATTGACCAATCCTGATTCGCTAATTTGACAGACAAGTATGGTCTACCAATCGCGTAAAGCCATACGCGATTGGCTAAGGCAGAGGGTGTGTGCCATTCACCCAATAGTGTGCGGTTAGGTATTGATGTGGGCGTGGATACGCCCCTTGTCACATCGCTCTATTCCGCTCCTCACTACGAACGGCTTGATAGAGGGAGATGTTATATACAAGCACTATGTGCTGATAATAACATTAGGTCCTCATATGGTAATACACTTGCAATCCATTGGTATAGCCATGCCCAATATATTTCTATATTATGAAGCCTCCTGTCTGACCCACATCTTTGCATGGGCTGACAAAGGCGAATCTAAAAAATGGAGAGGAGTTGAGCAAGCCATATTACCATTGGGAATTGACCTAGGTGTCCTACCCTTGATCCCAACTTACCATTGGGTGAAGCTAGGGATCAATAATAAAATCGAGCTTGAAAACCTTGATTCTTGAAAATCCCTTTGACACTATTTGTAGGTGGCACCCCACCCCTCCCCTATACACTCAATCTCCGGTCTTCTCACAGGTCTTCCAGATTCCCAAGGTGCTCAATGGAGAGTGTGGGGTGTACAAATTAACTCTCAGCTATACCCATCTGACTCGTTACCTCCTCCAGGTAAATTTAACCCTCCTACCCCCGGATCACATCCCTAGCTCCCGTTTGAATATGGCAGACTATATAATTTGCTGCTATCTTGGGGGTTCCCTAAATCGAATTGGCGACCATTAACTAACTGGGAGAAAGCATGGGAATCTAAGACTAGACCTCCTAGAACTCTTTCATGGCATTATGATATGGTCCTAACATATACTGACATGGGTAAGATATGGCAACTTGGAGCCTGGGAATTTGATATGGCAGCATTTATTTTAGACAAAGACAAACGCCATGGGGGATATGTATCAAGCCGTCAACCCAAAATACGCTGGAATTTTGCAGCGTAATTGTTGCGAGCCTGATCTGACCTAGTTATCAAAACCTACAGACCAGCAAATGTTGAAATTTGTGACGTAACATACAATCCGCCAGTCTCAATCCAACGCAGATTGATGCTTACATCATTACAGATGTTCCGAATACACATTCGGCTCTATCTGACACTTTTTCAAAGTTATCAAATTTCTAACAGGTGCGCTCGAGGCTATTCCGGCCCAGTGTACCTGGTTTTCAATCCGCCACCCTGGAGGCCACGGATGCCATAAGAATCAATGGGAGTCTGAAAGCACCGAAAGCTTATGTTCGATGCTGCCAGATATCCCATTAATTTCTATGGTTGAATACAAGTTACGTTTACACCTAACACCCTAACATAAGTCCCAAGTCTAAACACACCTAATCTGCTGCCCCTGACATCGCCGCCACCTAAATAAAAGTTATTAACCCCTATCCCGCCGCTCCCCGACCCAGCCACAACCTAAAGGATTAGAGCTAAATCCTATTGGCTGATTGGAAAAGCCAATAGGATTTTAGCAGCTTTAATCCTATTGGCTGATTGAAATCTTTCAGCCAATAGGAATGCAAGGGACGCCATCTTGGATGACGTCACTTGCATTGAAGTTCCAGTTTACGATGGTGACCGTATGGAGAGGATGCTCCGCGCCAGATGTCTTCAGGATGGACCTGCTCAGCGCCGGATTGGTAAAGATACAAGATGCCGTCTGGATGAAGACTTCTCCGGCTGGATGAAGATGGAAGAGGCCACCTGGATGAAGACTTTGCTGGCTGGATGGATCCTTCAAGCGGGACTTCAATAACTGTAAGTGGATCGTTGGGGGTTAGTTTTTTTGAAGGGTTTTTTGGGTGGGTTTTATTTTTAGATTATGGTCTGGGCATGTAAAAGAGCTGAATGCCCTTTTAAGGGCAATGCCCATACAAATGCCCTTTTCAGGGCAATGAGGAGCTTAGGTTATTTTAGATAGGGTTTTTATTTGGGGAGGTTGGGTGGTAGGTTTTACTGTTGGGGGATGTTTGTATTTTTTTTTACAGGTAAAAGAGCTGATTTATTTGGGTTAATATGTTTATTTAGTGGCGGTGGGGAGGGGGAGTGGCGGGATAGGGGTTAAAAACTTTATTTATGTTGTGGTGGGGTCGGGGAGTGGCAGGATAGGGTTTAATAACTTTATTTATGTTGCAGTTAAACATTTTAGTATAGTGGTGGCGTTTAGTGACAGAGTATAAATAAAGTTGGTAAAAAGCCGAATAGACGCGAGATTGATGACTGCTAGCTAACAATGCTCATCGCCCCGTACTTGGTGCGCGTCTTTTTGCAGTCTTTTTTTATAAATATGGAGAGCATATTGAGATACGCGGCAGCAATGTTAGGCGAGCATATTGGTGCCGGCGAATGCAACAAAGTTGACAGCTTGATCGATATCCCCCCATGCCATCACACTCACAAAGAAAACCCTACACTCTGTGAATTCACTCGAATCCTACATGAAAATTCTCCTGAGATGGCATTACACCTGGAAATAGCTCTTTTTCACATTCTTCCCCTCAAATTACCAAAAACCCTCTAAGGTCTGATCATCTTCATACTAGCTGCTATGAAAATGTGTATAGCACGGTCATGAAAACAGCCAACTCCCCCTGATATCTCAGCCTTAATTGAGACAGTAAACTACTTTGAGAAGATTAAAAAAGGCTTTTACCAAAACCTAAACAAGGAAGACGTATACTGGAATATTTGGGACACCTGGTTCCACTACTGAGACAATATGGAGAGACCAGATAATACCTAAAACTATTCCATGCTTCTCTGTTTCATCACCTCTACTACCTGACACCTACTAACCTTTCTGAACCCTCACTTTTCCTTAAGTGCTGATACCCTCTCCTTTCCCCTACTCCTTACATACACCTTTACCACACCTGAAAAACAATATTTCATCCTACTCTATATAAATGATCTATCAAAACAACAGGAGAGATGATGCAAAGTCAGATAATCACGACACCCTTAATTCTCATCCATATAATCCTCATTTCTCTCCTCTACATGTAACTTAGATTATTTACTAGGAGATATGAGTCCAAACAAAGATATATATTGTTCTTTATTTATTGCCGTGGGTTATGTTTAGTGGTCGTCAAAGGTTATCTAGCCATCTACTGGCTTGTCCCATAATATCACCCAAAACACTTATAGAACAAATGTTTAGCTTTCTATACCATTATCTCCCTGATACCTGATGAGAAATAATACCAAACCTAATCCTAAAAATAACTGGTATTATCTGCTAGTATATTAAGTATGTTGATGGTTTGCTTATTTTCACTGGCGTATGTTATACAGCATTATTGTTTAGTACAACTCTGCAGTTGCCTATGTTTAATTGTTATGTCATTTGTATTTCTATTTAATGATTGCCTTTTTATCATTCATCTTCATTTATGGATGCAACTGGTTGTTTATTACCAATTTCTAAAGTTCATTTTGAATAATCTTGTCATCATATACTATAGGACTGATACTCCTCGGGAGAGATACCATTGGACTCAAATACTTAATAACTTGTACCTAGTTCGACCTGGTAACTGAATGTCTCTATGAGGGATATTTATCAAGCCGTCAACCGCAAATATGCTGGAATTCCACAGCATAATTGTGGCGAGCCTGATTCAACCTATTTATCAAAGCCTACAGACCAGCAAAAGTTGAAAATTGTGATGTAACATACGATCCGCCGGTCTTAATCCGACACAGATCAATACTTACGTCATTACAGATGTTCTGAATACAAATTCTGCACTATCTTTTGCCATTTATCAAACTTCTAACAGGTAAGTTCGCAACTATTCCGGCCCAGCATACCTGCTTTTCAATCCACCACCCTGGAGGTCGCGGATGCCATAGGAATCAATGGGAGTCTGAAAGCAGAGAAAGCTTATGTTGGATGCTGCCAGATATCCCATTAATTGCTATGGTAGAATAAAAGTAACGTTTACACCTAACACCCTAACATAAGCCCCAAGTCTAAACACCCCTAATCTGCCCTCCCCGACATCGCCACCACCTACATAAAATATATTAACTCCTATTCTTCCGCTCCCGGACACCGACGCAAACTAAATAAAAGTATTAAACATTATTCCGCCGGTCCCCAGACCCCTCCACAACTAAATAAATGTATTAACCCCTAAATCCCTGGCCTCCCACATCACTACCACTTACTAAACCTATTAACCCCTAAACCGCCAGCCCCCCACATCACCATAAACTAAATTAAGCTATTAAGCCGCTAACTTTACATTAAATATTAACTCATCCCTATCTTATTATAAATTTAAACTTAACTTTAGAATTAAAATAAAATATATTAAACTATTAATTAACCTACCCTAACTATTATACTGAAATTACATTAAACTATATTAAACTATTAATTAATCTACCCTAACTATTATACTAAAATTACATTAAACTATATTAAACTATTAATTAACCTACCCTATTATACTAAAATTACATTAAACTAACAATTAAATTAACTATATTACATATTTAAAAACCTAACCCTACTCAAGTTATGTAAATCTACTATTAAGAATTACTAAATTACAAAAAAATAACAACTAAGTAACACAAAATAAAAAACACTAAGTTACACAAAATAAAAAAGAAATGATCAAATATTTAAACTAATTATACCTAATCGAATAGCCCTATCAAAATAAAAAAGCGACCCCAAAATAAAAAAAAACCTAGCCTACAATAAACTACCAATGGTCCTTAAAAGGGCCTTTTGCGGGGCATTGCCCCAAAGAAATCAGCTCTTTTACCTGTAAAATAAAATACAAACACCCCCAACAGTAAAAACCACCACCCACACAACCAAACCCCCAAATAAAAACCTATCTAAAAAACCTAAGCTCCCCATTGCCCTGAAAAGGGCATTTGTATGGGCATTTGATAATTTCTTTTTTATTTTGTGTAACTTAGTGTTTTTTATTTTGTGTAACTTAGTGTTTTTTATTTTGTGTAACTTAGTTGTGATTTTTTTATAACTTAGTAATTCTTTATAGTAGATTTAAATAACTTGAGTAGGATTAGGTTTTTAAATATGTTATATAGTTAATTTAATTGTTAGTTTAATGTAATTTTAGTATAATAGTTAGGGTAGATTAATTAGTAGTTTAATATAGTTTAATGTAATTTTAGTATAATAGTTAGGGTAGGTTAATTAATAGTTTAATATAGTTTATTTTAATTCTAAAGGTAAGTTTAAATTTATTATAAGATAGGGATGAGTTAATATTTAATGTAAAGTTAGCGGGTTGTTAGGTTTAGGGGTTAATAGCTTAATTTAGTTTATGGTGATGTGGGGGGCTGGCAGTTTAGGGGTTAATAGGTTTAGTAAGTGGTAGTGATGTGGGAGGCCAGGGGTTTAGGGTTTAATACATTTATTTAGTTGCGGAGGGGTCCGGGAGCGGGGAGATAGGGGTTAATAACTTTATTAGAGTTGCGGTGGGCTCCGGGAGTGGCAGGATAGGGGTTAATACATGTATTAGAGTTGCGGTGGGCTCTGGGAGCGACGGGATAGGGGTTAATACATTTATTAGAGTTGCCGTGGGCTCCGGGAGCAGAGGGATAGGGGTTAATACATTTATTAGAGTTGCGGTGGGCTCTGGGAGCGGAGGGATAGGGGTTAATAACTTTATTAGAGTTGCGGTGGGCTCCGGGAGTGGAGGGATAGGGGTTAATAACTTTATTAGAGTTGGGGTGGGCTCCGGGAGCAGCGGAATGGGGGTTAATAACTTTATTTAGTTGCGGTGGGGTCCGGGAGCGGCGGTATAGGGGTTAAACATTTTAGTATAGTGGCGGTGTTAACTGACAGGGTATAAATAAAGTTGGGAAAAAGTCGAATAGCAGCGAGATCGATGACTGTTAGTTAACAACAGTCCGCTGCTCATCGCCCCGTACTTGGTGCGTGGCTTTTTGACAGCTTTTTTTATAAATAAGGAGAGCGTATTCAGGTCTGCGGTCGCGATGTTAGGCTATGTTAGGCGAGCGTATTGGTGCCGGCGAATGCAGCACAGTTGACGACTTGGTAGATAGGCCTCTCTGGTTACACATGTAATGACTATTTGTATTCTTTCTTACAAGATGTTGTATTATCCTTTATTTAATAAAAAAATTAAAAAAATAAAAGTGTTCAGATACTTTAGCTTCCAAAGAATTAGAGGTTTCCATAATACAATATCCCCAAAAGAAAGAGCTGTAAAAGGGAGGAATTACATTAGCACATTAGCACCCCATAAGAAACCTTCTTTAACCCCTTAATGACCGAGGACGTGCAGGGTACGTCCTCAAAAAAAAGGCAGTTAACGCCTGAGGACGTACCCTGCACGTCCTCGGTGTGGAAAGCAGCTGGAAGCGATCCTGCTCGCTTCCAGCTGCTTTCCGGTTATTGCAGTGATGCCTCGATATGGAGGCATCCTGCAATAACCTCACATGGCCATCCGATGCAGAGAGAGCCACTCTGTGGCCCTCTCTGCACCGGACATCGATGGCCGGTATCGTTGGTGGGTGGGAGCCGAATTGGGAGGCGGGTGGGCGGCCATCGGTGTGCCGCGTGATGTCACGGGGGGCGGGATCGGGGGCGTGACCGCCAGGGGCGCGCACGGGCGCGCGCGCGTGCACGGAGGGTGGCGGGCGGGCGCGTGCACGGGGCGGGAGCGGGTGGGAACCGCTACACTACGGAAAAGTGTTTAATAAAACCTGGCTAATCATGTTTGTGCAAAAGCACAAAAAACGATCGTGGAGGGGTGGGGGGGTTGGTTTGTGTGTGGGGAAGCTACACTACAGAAAATTTCAAAAAATTAAAAAAACAAACCATTTTTTTTCTTCTAAACTGGGTACTGGCAGACAGCTGCCAGTACCCAAGATGGCGCCCATTAAGTTAGAGTGGGAGGGGATAGAGCTGTTTGGGGGGGGATCAGTGAGGTTGGGGGCTAAGGGGGGATAGTACACAGCAGCATATGTAAATATGCTTAAAAAAATCATTAAAAAAAAATATATATAGCTTTTATTTTAGTACTGGCAGACTTTCTGCCAGTACTTAAGATGGCGGGGACAATTGTGGGGTGGGGGAGGGAAGAGAGCTGTTTGGGAGGGATCAGGGGGTCTGATGTTTTAGGTGGGAGGCTGAGCTCTACACTAAATCTAATATTAACCCTGCAAGCTCCCTACAAGCTACCTAATTAACCCCTTCACTGCTAGCCATAATACACGTGTGATGCGCAGCGGCATTTAGCGGCCTTCTAAATACCAAAAAGCAACGCCAAAGCCATATATGTCTGCTATTTCTGAACAAAGGGGATCCCAGAGAAGCATTTACAACCATTTGTGCCATAACTGCACAAGCTGTTTGTAAATGATTTCAGTGAGAAACCTAAAATTGTGAAATATTTTACGTTTTTTTTTAATTTGATCGCATTTGGCGGTGAAATGGTGGCATGAAATATACCAAAATGGGCCTAGATCAATACTTGGGGTTGTCTACTACACTACACTAAAGCTAAAATTAACCCTACAAGCTCCCTACATGCTCCCTAATTAACCCCTTCACTGCTGGGCATAATACACGTGTGGTGCGCAGTGGCATTTAGTGGCATTCTAATTACCAAAAAGCAACACCAAAGCCATATAAGTCTGCTATTTCTGAACAAAGGGGATCACAGAGAAGAATTTACAACCATTTGTGCCATAATTGCACAAACTATTTGTAAATAATTTCAGTGAGAAACCTAAAGTTTGTGAAAAAAATTGTGAAAAAGTGAACGATTTTTTTTATTTGATCGCATTTGGCGGTGAAATGGTGGCATGAAATATACCAAAATTGGCCTAGATCAATACTTTGGGTTGTCTACTAAAAAAAAATATATACATGTCAATGGATATTCAGGGATTCCTGAAAGATATCAGTGTTCCAATGTAACTAGCGCTAATTTTGAAAAAAAAGTGGTTTGCAAATAGCAAAGTGCTACTTGTATTTATGGCCCTATAACTTACAAAAAAAGCAAAGAAGATGTAAACATTGGGTATTTCTAAACTCAGGACAAAATTTAGAAACTATTTAGCATAGGTGTTTTTTGGTGGTTGTAGATATGTAACAGATTTTGGGGGTCAAAGTTAAAAAAAGTGTTTTTTTTTTAAATTTTTCCTCATATTTTATAATTTTTTTATAGTAAATTATAAGATATGATGAAAATAATGGTATCTTTTGAAAGTCCATTTAATGGCGAGAAAAACGGTATATAATATGTGTGGGTACAGTAAATGAGTAAGAGGAAAATTACAGCTAAACACAAACACCGCAAAAATGTAAAAATAGCCTTGGTCCCAAACGGACAGAAAATGGAAAAGTGCTGCGGTCATTAAGGGGTTAAAAAAGGTGCACCAACTATAGGAGAAGGCGCACCAAAACAAGCTCACCCATAAGCGTGCACAGGCTCGCAAGCATGCTCATATGAGCCAAAAAATAAAAATGTTTGCGCTTCTAAGGGGGCAACAAATATAAAATAAAAACATGCCCCCTCCATAAGGTCTACATGTGAAAATGCCAATAAGGGGTAATATAATAATGACCTGTCCAAAGGCAATATACAAACATATACCGTATAATCTTGCCCAAATATAAGGTAAATAGAGTGTTCACAAAAAAAAAGGGAATTATCAATAACACTCTTCTGAAACAAGTCCAGTACTGAAAACATTAAAGCAAGGACGTAATATAGGAGTAATCTGTAGTCCCTGTAGAAAGAGCCAAAACACAAGTCCCTGTGACATTGCCTCCTCCTAGTGGCAGGGAAGGTAATTCCCAGTAGTAATGGATCGTGGATTCTTACCAACTTTGTGAAAGAAAGATATGGATCATACTCAGATTGTACAGTAGAAATTAGAGGTCCCCCAATGATCTGTTCTGGGCCCTGTTTATTTTTAAATATTTTTATAAATTTGGAGGAGGGATTAAATAGCAAAATCAATTTTTTGCAGATAATACAAAGTTATATAATGTCAGTGCATAATGTTATTACTTTGCATGAGGATTTACAATAATTGGAAGTATGGGCTGGTATATGGCATGGAGATTTAATACTAGTAAATGTAAAGTTCTACATTTTAGAAGCAAACATATGGAGGTTACATATTATTTAAATGAGACTAGATGAGCAACAGAGGAACAAATGTATTTACATATTTAATGTGAAGGTCAATTTTGATGAATTAGTGGCCGGTTTTTAATAATCCTATTAAAAAGAAGGGCACTTAAATTCATCAAAATTTACATTTCAAGCGTTTTCTTCAAAAACTTACCTTTTAATCCTGAGAGCCGCTGCAGCGCTTCCTCCGCCCGTCGCAAGTCCTCTTTGCGGGTCTAAAATTACGAATCCGGCTTCCTCTAATCATGGCGTTTCCTAAGGCCATGATCCCCTCAGGGGGGAACGCTGTGATTGGAGGAAGCCGGATTTGTCATTCCAACGGCCTGGGGAATCGATGGAGCAGCTTTCAGGATTAAAAGGTAAGTTTTTGAACAAAAATGCTTGAAATGTCAATTTTGATGAATTAAAGATCTGAAATGATCGTCCAACACTGTGAGATCCCTGGTGAAATGTTTAAAAGACAGATTTTGCTATAGTTATGCAAGGGGTGTTCCCTGCATTTGTGTATGTGAAGGAGAGACAAGCCCAGTGCAGAATAGCACTGCATGACAAGAGAGTTCTGCTGCATTTACACTTTGTGCTTTGTTTTTTTTCTGTTACTTTACACTTCAGATAAGTTTTATTACATTTAAACTTTGCACTTTTAATTTTATTAAAGCAGTGTATTTAGGATTGTGATTTTACAAATTCTAATTATGCTTTCACAGTTTCTGTGTAACTTTAATTAATTAGGATCAAACTGTGAATATCTTTATGTAATATTTACAAGTTGCATTGCTTTTCTTGTATTTAAAACAAAACTGAAAAACTTTCAGTTCCCATAAAGCGTCATTACTTTCTATGGGCCTGATAAGCAAATATTCTCTAGTTTGGAGGGAAATTATAATGCAGACTTCACAGGGGCTGAACTCAGGGCAGAACCTGAAAGAGAAATTATAATGCAGATTTCACAGGGGCTGAACTTCAGGGTGGAACCTGAAAGTCCCAGAGAGATGAGAGATGCCTTTCATAGAAAGTAATGGGGCTCTCTGTGATACAAAATTTTACATGAAAGAGAGAAAGTAACTGTAGAACTTTGTCTCTGGGGCTGATATAAAGACTCAGTTTTCATCAATTACAAATTAAACTGAAATGTTTTCCCTGTAATTTAACTTACTTTTGCCTATAGATTAGCATATATTACTTTTCTGTCAGTTAAATAAGTGTATTTTGAATTTTAAGCAATCTTCACCTGCATACAGCTGGCGAGAAACAATAGTGAGACCAGTTTGTTTAAAATGATTACAAGCTTCAAGTCTCAAGACTTGCGAGAGAGCTTCAGAAATACCCTAGGAACTCCCCTGTCCCTCCCACTTTCTGAAGCTGTCAGTTTCTCATTGCTATTTTACAATAGAACAAATAGAAGGTACAATGCAGTTTGTAAACTATACAAAGTATGATCCTAATTATAAATATAAAATAATATAAAATAGAATGTGCAAAGCTTAAATGTAATAATACTAAAAGGACCCAGTCTTAAAAGTAAAGTAATATAAGATACAATGCACAAAGTGTAAGAAAACTTTCATATCGATTCATGCAGTGCTATATTGCATTGGGAGAAGAAAGAGAAGAGGCGCCAAATGGTGTGTATCGTTTTGAATTCAGTAAGCCTTGCCCCCAAACGAAAACTACTTACAAAATTTCCAGCACTTGAGAAGTGCCACAAATGCCTTCTGAACTGTTAGCAGCCGTCCAGCTAGCTGAAATGTACCAGAACTGCTTCTATACTGTGCTGCTTAAGACAAAAAACACAAAAGTGCCACAATAGTGTGTATCAGTGTGATCAGTTGATATAGCGCAAACAAATGAAATATACTCACAAGATGTAAGGCACTTGAGAAGTGCCACAAAAGCCTCCTGGACACTTGTCAGCTGTCCAGCTTACTGATAGCATCGATATCCCCTAGGTTCACTTGTTCAGCTCACAAACGGGCTCCAATGCAGCACACTTGTATCTCTCTGCAGCTCAATGTTCAGATGAGTGCAAGGATGGCAACCAATGTTGGATATGCAAAGTTGCTAAAAATTACTAAAAATTGCCGTGCTACTTGTATTGGTAAGTTAAAAATAGAATTTATTAAAAACAATGTTACACTACGCGTTTCCCGGTTACTCAGACCGCTTCCTCAGGTGTAATTCCAGATACAAAGTAGCAAAATTTATAGCCCCATATCGGCGTCTATCCCGACCCAGGGCGCATGCGTAAGCAACTAAAAAAACATTAGCCAATCAGTGCCTTAGTGAAATTCCTCTTTGATGCAATTGGTTCCCCCTTAGGGGCTTGGCCACTGACGTGCCCGCTAACGGATGTGTATTGTTTGTCATCGGCGCTTATGTCAGTTTTAAACTGACAGGATAACAAATCGTAAGTTTTGCTTTACCATAGTGGTACATTATTATTAGAATGTCTCCCCAATATTTGTAATCTTACCTACTTCGGCACCAATTCACTAAAGTTAGTTGATCAAGCATTTACAAATAATAAAAACTATATATAGAAACATTTGCATTAGTTGAATACACATTCCCCCCTATTATCATCATCACTAAGCACCATTAAAATGGCTCAGTCAACATATAGGGGCATATTTAACAGTGAACTGCTGGTGCAATCCCGCCCCCTGCAGATTCGAGGCAAATTGGCCGCTAGCAGGGGGTGTCAATCAATCTGATCGAATTTGATTGGGTTGATTTCTGTCCGCAGCCTCAGAGCAGGCGGACAAGTTATGGAGCAGCGGTCTTTAGACCGCAGCTTCATAACTTCTTAATAAATTCTGTTTCCCGAAGGCTCTCCAGAAACAAGGGGTCTCAAACTCCATACAAAGCTTGATAAATATGCCCTGTAGACCTTTCAACCTGTGAGGTAATCATTAAATCCCTAATATCAACATTCTGTTTCTCTTTAATTGTGTGCAATTTTTTATTTCAATATCAAGAGATGCAGATAATGACGGTGATGTTTATGAGAAGTATTATTTTTGTGTTTGAGGGCTATTATGGAAAGAAGTATTTTGTGATTGCAAGTGGAGGATAATAAATATTGCAAGGTACCTTATATTATTCTCATCCTTACAAAAGAATAATTTACAATCCGGTATTACAAGTGGATGTTTGAGCATGTAACCAAAACACAAACAAGTCCAAAACATTTTTATCTTTTATCTTTATACTTTTAATGAATAGCGCAGGTAGTTATATTAGTGCGCTCATTGCGCTTGCACTGCACATGGAGAGTTAAATATTGCGCTAAAGAGTAATCCAAAATATCGCTTTAAAATGTTACACTTTTTGATACATTAAATAAACCATTACTGCTTGCAAGTTTGCAATACAAAACACGTAATAACGCTACAGTAATATAGGATTTAAGATATACATTTACAGGAATAGTAAAGTCATAATTAGACATTTATGATTTAGACCAGGGATTGTCCAAACTTTCCAGAGGTTTTGGAACTACATTTCCCATGATGCTCAGCTAGATAAAATGCTGGCTGAGCATCATCGGAAATGTAGTTCCAAAACCTCTGGAGAGCAAAGTTTGGACACCCCTGATTTAGACAATACAATTTTAAACAAATTTCCAATTTACTTCTATTCTTTAATTTGCTTCCTTCTCTTGTTATCCATTGCTGAAAGTAAATTAGAATATAGAAGTAAACTGGAAAGTTCTTTAAAATTGTTCCTCTATCTAAATCATGAAAGACAAAATGTGTTGTTTTTTGTCCCTTTAATACAAAGTTAATTAAAGGGACATAATACTCAAATGCTAAATCACTTGAAAATGATGCAGTATAACTGTAAAAAGCTGACAGGAAAATATCACCTGAGCATCTCTATGTAAAAACAGGAAGATATTTTACCTCACAATCTCCTCAGCTCAGCAGAGCAAGTTCTGTGTAAAAAGTTATACTTCACCTGCTCCCAGCTGCAGGTAAAAAAAAAAAAATGAAGAAATGAACAGCAGCCAATCAGCATCAGCAGTGCTGAGGTCATGAACTTTTACTGTGATCTCATGAGATTTGACTTAACTCTCATGAGATTTCATAGTAAGCTTCCTTTACCTGATTGGTGAAATAATATGAGAGTTCACGAGGCTCATCCCCTAAGATGTCCCAGGACAAACACACTAAAATGCTGCTTAGAAATCCTTTACAATGGGATGTGGTTACTGAGGAACTTTTGAGGTAAAATATCTTTCTTTTTTACATAGAGATGTTCAGGTGATATTTTCTAATCAGCTTTTTACAGTTATGCTGCATCACTTTCAAGTGTTTAAACATTTGGGTATTATGGCCCTTTAATGATAAAAGGTTTTGTTGCAGATTAGAAGAGATATTGTATGTGGCAAGGGGTCTGGGAAAGGGACAAAGGTGTATGTAGGTCTATGTGTGTATTTATAAGAGTGTGTAAGTATATGCTTGTATATGTGAAGCATTGTATTGATCTAGTATAGCACAGAAGTTAATGATAACGCCAGTACTTGAGCGTATTTGTGCACTTGTTTGGCTTAGACCTCACATGTTATCTGACATGAATTTTGCTGTGCGTCCCCAATAGAGGTCTATTATGTGAGGGTAATAATGCACCCACTCTACCAGACATGCACATGATTAGACTATGGCTTGAATGAGGAACAATTGTGATTAACCCATATATTTTTTAACTGCCTAATTTAAAATTTACTATTTAAAGCTTAATTCTTACAACATACTCCGAAACTGGTAATGCAAATATCCCATAGTTTTTTCACCCTTCAGGTTTATGCGTTGTCTTTTTTTTGTTATCATAATCTCATCTACTTTTGCAAAAAAAAAGTTTTCAGTGATTCTCTAAATTGTAGTTAAATTACTGTAGTTTTTTTTTTATCAAATTGAAAGAAATAAGTTCACTGTGTAAAACAATCACAATCTCACAAATAAAATACTCAAAACAAAAATCAGACAAAAAAATAATACATTTCACAATTTTTTAATAAACTTTATTCTATATTACAAATATTTTTTTGTTGTTGTTGTTTTTGTTTTGGACTGCAAAATAGGAATGCGTTATATTTACATACACAGGTATACAATTAATTATAACAAAGTTACAGAAGCTTTGCCTTTATCAAGTTGAACAACTCTTTTTTGATTTAAATAATATATCTTTTACTAGGATAATAAAACCTCCATTCTAATATGCATTTTATTGAATTATCTCTTTGAGGCTCTCAGTAACACTGGACTCTAAGGATATGATTATTATAGGTGGAAGCTTTATCAGAAACATGTTTTTTAATTCATAAAACAAATATTTGCCGGGCTCCTGTGGTTACAAATACATGTGAATCCTAGTTTGATTATTTGCATAGGCATTTTGCAGGAATAAAAATACCACAGAATTTAATTTAAGGTATTGAATACTTTATAGCAGAGCTTACAAATAGAACATATCTGTACTGCATGAATATTATATAAATTTAATTTTAATTGCTAGAATTTTTAAGGAAGACGATAGAATGTAGCTTGTCTAAAATAATTTTATATGCACACGTCAACTCACCTGTCCTCTTAATACGAGTTTATGACATGGGCAATATATATACAAAAATACTATCCAGACATTTACTGTCAATGCTGGAAAACACTTTTCAACCTACTCAGCTTGAACTGATCATAAATGTCAAAAATGTACTCAATGGAAAGACTTAGATGACCACTCACACCCTATGTAATAAAAAGCAGCTTCAGTGTACAATAGAAAAGTCAGCAACAAATTATTAAAATAAAATTAAGTATTGAATTATAATAAAAAAATAAAATTGCCTATGAAAACGCATTTAAATAAATAATAGATAGTTTTGGTGAAATAGTGGGATCAAAAAAAAGCAGAATTTCCAGCAAGAAAAGTGGAAAACATTGTCCTGTTCAAAAAGCTGCCCGAGGAGACTTCAATGATTAGAAGAAGTAGATCAAACTGTTAAAATGAATGTATCCTCCTTGGTATAGTGAAGTCCTGTATGATTGTATATTATTATCTTTGTGTGTGTCATATTTATATAATTTCATAGACTGGCCACGTTTAATAACTTTTTGTAAAATTTAAAGGAAACTGGCATAATGTGAACATCTTAAAACATTAAAAAAAACATGTCTAAGGATATTTTTTTACACAAAGGGGATTTGAAATTTGGAAATAAATATACTGATGGGAAAATGATAAAAAGAAAAAAAAAACTATATTTAATGCCTTTCCATTTTAACAGACATTCTCCAAAATGTATCCAATATATTTAATGTACAAAAGGCTTCAAAGGTCCCAAGAGGTAAAAAACATGTTTATAAAAGTACTTAATAAAAAACAATGTTTTAGTTAAGGTACCTTTGATATTAGCTTAAACATAGGACCTCAACCTTTTCTATAACACAATGGCTTGTAGGTTTGTGTCTATCATGGTAAATTTCATTATAAAGTGGGTTTATTGAGAACAACTAACTTTATTTAAAATAGATCTAATTTTCCAAATCAATATCATCTTACAGTCTTTGATAAAGTTTCCACCTTTACATAGATAAGTCACATTACAAACCACTCAGATCAATGCTTTCAGGCAGACAAAAAAAAAAAGAAGAAACATAGAAAAAAACTTAACTCAAAAACAGAGGAAAGGGGGCAAAATGGGAACCACACCCACATCATCAGCAAGGCATTCATTTTCTCTCTGTTTAACTGTATTAACATGCGCTATTTGTCAATAAAAATAAATTGAACGTCAAGGTTTACCTCTGATATTCCAGGGTAAAAACCCTAAACATTCACAGCACAAGTCTGGCAGATTTCAAGGCAAAGAGAAGAGCTCAGAGTTACAAAAATAAATTAAATGATAAAGGGGACTGGACAGGCAGCTTTGAAATTCACAATGGTCTACACAGATATTACATTTTCTAAAGGTACTTATTTATTATTATGCTTTTCTTTATTTTATTATTGTTTCGCTCTTAGGTTGTCCATGAAAATTATTGGGGGGATATCTAAACAAAAATTAACATCAATTAAATTTAAGATAATAGTATGGTCTACTTCTGATTTCTCTATACATCTGTGCAAAGCCTACATTTGACCAGTCAACTTCTTTAATCTCATGCGTGACATCTCAAAGGAAAATCAATGACCACACATTTTTTGCAATGAAGCTAGCTGGTCCTTGTGATATTCATTCTGATAGTTATTTGTAGAAATCCTTTGTACCGTGAAATGTCTGTGTCCTCATTACCTTTGGTTTTGTCTATAATTCTTTGAGAAACCTCTTCTTCTCTGAAAATGGTCATCACAGTGGCCAACATTTCAAAGTCAGCATAACAGCATATATAGTTCAAAAGCCAATTCCAAA
The DNA here is from genome assembly GCF_027579735.1 of Bombina bombina. Classification (NCBI taxonomy): domain Eukaryota; kingdom Metazoa; phylum Chordata; class Amphibia; order Anura; family Bombinatoridae; genus Bombina; species Bombina bombina. The sequence continues at coordinate 48,103,045 of NC_069504.1, read as the reverse complement.
ACAAAATCAGTAAAATTATCAAAACAAGGTGCGTAACGGACTTAAGTGCTCTGAAGAAAATCAACGCAAATTAATAATCGATTTTAAAGAATTTTAGCTTGTGCAAACAAAAAATTCATCCTTGTATAGTGAAATAAGTTACTTATTTTTATGCTTTCACTTCTGGGAATACTTTAAGAAGCTTGGTCAACACGTGATTTTTTTTAATAGATCAAGAATGTTAGATAGAACATTCATTGTACTACATAATTCGCTTCCATCTTTATTAATGTTTTAATGTGTTGGAACTTTCGCTTATGCTTTTATCAACAGAACAAAGAATCGGAAATTCTTTTTGAAAACCTAGAGAATTATTTTGCACCAAAGCCTCTAAAAGTAGCTGCAATAGTGTTCAAATGTTTTTTTCTTAAATGATTTGTTATGCATGCCAGTTCTCCAGAGTATCTTCTGATAAACTGACCTTTTTAACATATGATATGACAATTCTATCCATCTGTCATTTCCGTTAAAAATTGTGCTAAGTATCTTCATCTTGTTTTTATTTTCTTTTTTGCTAGATTACTGAATTATTTGTGCTCTTTTTCCATACGGCAGTGACAAATTACAAGCAAGCAGATGTTTGTATTCCAAGCTTTCAGATCATTTGTAATCCTTGCGGAAAAAAAAAACCCACAATAAAATGAAAATGATTTTTCTTGTAATAGATCTGATTGAGATTCAATTGCTGTGAACGTTTGTAAAAAGGTGGCAGCATTGATACAATGGATTTTATATAAAAAGAAATGTTATATTCAAATTAATGCAAATTATTTATTATGTTGGCGCCAATGGACGCTTTTATCAAGCATATCTTTCTGGTGATCTGCAGCTTTTGCTAGTGAGGTTAAGAATCCTGACGAATGTATCAGTCTTTGTTTCATATTCTTTTCCCCCTGTGCTTTGTAGTACAATTTGAGCATTCTAAAAGGATGTCATTAAGGAGCACTTACAAGAATCATTTTAAGCTAATTTTCTATATTTGTTGGAGGTGTTATAACACTGTTGTGTCCCATGAAATATAGATTCCTACCTATTAGTGGAATTCGCTTTATACTCCTTTAAACTAGAATATTCCACAGGTAATATTCACTTAGAAAACAAGTTCTCTCACTTTAAAAATCATTAACTTTCTGAGATGTTACTGGACCAATTTTTTTCTGTTTGTTTAAGTTTCCACAACATTTCTGCTTTGAGACTGACATAAAAACTGATTATCGCTGAGTATCCAGATGAGTATTTCCCAGAAAAAAATATATTTTAAAACAAAATTAAACTGGTTAAAAATGTTGTTCTGACTCTGAGATTTTAAAAAAAAAAAAATGATACGTTCATATATTCATGCTTTTGTTTTCTGTTTTTGTCCATGAAGGTTTAATCCAAGTCATCTTGTTGGGATAGCAAAAATGCCTTGGTCTGCCTACAACTGTTTCCATTTTTTTTTAATTTAATTAGTTAAAATGTAATAATACTGGGTTCAATTTCCATCTATACCAGGTTTTGGCAAAAATGGAAACAAAAAAGCAGCATAGCAGATAAGACCTTCCAGATTCCGATTCTGATACTAATATTTTGATTGTTTATTTCTGAAAAGAGGTCTCCAGCAAAAAGTTTTGGTTTCCCCATGTTAGCCAAACTGAATGTCCTCCTTTTAATTCCACTGGGCGCTTCTATGTATCCATGAGATTCATTGCAGGAAGAAGAGGAAGTGGATCAGGAGATCCTGGTTCCAGCCAATCAAAACTTGCACTTGGTATAGATGACGTACTTGAGTGAGGCACGGCTTGGTTTATCCCTCCCAGGGTATCCTGGAAGGACATGTTTTCAGCTGTCTATACTCATGAGGGCAATAACTTGTTCTAGTTTGTAGGCAAGTTTTTGTTTTCCGGCCTGGTCATCTTGATCCAGAGCTGTCAATATCTGTAAAAATAATATACATATATAAGCATTTATATAATTTCTGGCACACTTATCATGTATATATTTAGGTAAAGTGTTGCTGAATCATTGTTTATAGTTTTCCTGACATTATACTAATAATGCTGTAAAAAACGTAAAGGTATACTGTCATAAGATTTAGAAAGGCCATGTTATTTGGTATACGTAAATAATACCTAGTTGTGAACACCCCAAATTAGTTTTACGTTATCTTATATAGGACAGTTCTTTATTAGAATACTTCTTGTAAATTGACATAATTTAAACCATGAAATACAGTAGAATTGAATAATCAACAAATGCATAATAAAAGACAATGCAATAGCACAATTTTCTGACAAATTTCAAAATGTACTTCCATATTCCTTCCCCTGTATTACGTGACAGCCATCAGCAAATCACAGAGTAATATATATGTATACAGTGTGCACTCCTGCACATGCTCAGAAGGAAATGGTACAATATGCTAATGGAGGTAAATTAGATTTTTTGTTCCAAATTTTAAGCTCTTTCTGAATTATGAAATTTTAATTTTGTCCCTTTAAGTTGATTTTTAAATGCAGGTCTAGGAACAAAAATACAATTATAATTGACCAATTATAGCATAATTTAATAGTCACAGGGAAAAGTGTCATTAGTTTATTTAAGGTTTATAATTAAAAAGACATGAAAAAACAGGTTTCCTTTCATGATTCAGATAGAGAATATGATTTGAAACAACATTCCAGTTTACTTCTATTATCTAGTTTGCTTCGTTCTAATGGTATCCTTTGTTGAAAAATATACCTAGGAAGGAGCAGGAGTAGCAATGCACTACTGAGAACTAGCTGTTGATTGGTGGCTGCACATACTGTATATGCCTCTTGTAATTGGCTTAGACAATGTATTCAGCTAGCTCCCAGTAGTGCACTGCTGTTCCTTCAACAAACGATAAAAAGTGATTGAAGCAAATTTGACAATAGAAACAAACTGGAAAGCTTTGTTTACTCTATCTGAATCATTAAATAAGAAGTTTGGATTTTCATTTGATCTTCTGTAAATTCTTACTAGTCTTATGCTAGCAGACATTTCCAGCTATGTGCATAATACATAACAATTTTATTTCCCGTGCTATAAACTGATTTCCAAACAGCCCGAAAATTCTCAATTTTTAGTACAGATTCAACTTTTTTTTTTTTTAAATGTGTTCTTTCCCTGTGAGTTGCAACAAAACACAACAAAGGAAGCTTTAAATGTACATTAAACACCTCCCTATAACCATGGCTGCTGCCATTTTAGAACCTAGGTTACACTTTGGGTATCTGAAGGAGAGTTACTGCACATACAAGCAGGTCAGCCCTAGAATACAGTGAAAGCTAGATTTCAACATGGTGGCACTAGGAGGCGGCGATGTATAATCTCAATAATATGCTTATAACATATATTTACTGTTTATTGCAACATCTGTATGGATTACAAATAACCAAATACATAAATACAGCCTAATACTGTAACAATATTAGACAGGGATTCCATTTGTTAGGACTAAGAGCTTTTTCCACACATTCAAAACTTGCGCACTTCAAGGTGATCCTTTTAGCTAAAGAGTTCCTAATGCTTGATAGTATTATCATAAAATCATTCATGTGAAACTATAAACAGTTTCCTGCAGAGCGAGTTGTGAGTAATCCTCAGCAATTTACAAATAAGATCATTTTTAGATCAGTTACAAGTTGAACTAACTGCACTTAGCTATTAACAACATCATTTCACAATATTATTTAAAAACAAAACAAAAAAAACACATTACTGTTGCCCAGCTTACCACTGACGCGTTTTGTAGCTTATACTTGACTATGTAGTAGGAGGCTGCCCTTGAGCACACGATTGTGTAGGTTTTGAATGTGTGAAAAAAGTCTTCTCTTATCCTAAAACTTCCAGAGTGGATATTTTCAGTTAATCATTTTTAATCCATACTCATGTAGACCGTGAACTTGAACTGTATAATTTGTAACTCATTGTAATGGGGATTTTTGTTTCTTACTTTTATTTGTATTGTTTATATTTATAAGATAGCTATAAAAGATTAATTTTATGTGTACTTTTAAGATAGCTAATTACTTGTTTCTAATAAAATCCAATAGAATTTTAAATTGTGTGTATATGCCCCTAAAAACAATAATGCATTTTATATATAAATTGACATATTTCAAGTCATATAAATGAGTATTTGAATAAAAACTAATCCATTCACAATGCTTTGTGTAGTTGTTGATACACCAGCAACATGTGTAGTATGGAGAAATACTTCCATCTTTCGAGCTCTGCAGAGCTCAATAATTATAGTATTTAAGTTGCACAATATATTAATTACAACTTTTCTGTAAATCCCACCATATGTGGCTTTCAATCTTTTCTGAAATGTGGAGAGAAGTTTCCTTAATTGCATTTTAAATAACAATTAACTAATAACTGATTATATGGTCATTATAAATAGTTTTAATGCAAATTTGAAAATAAAAAGAAACTGAGACATTATTATTGTGTCATTTCTATTTTGATTTCATAAAAGATGTTTTAATTGTAATTCATGGTATAATTAGCATTGCTAACTGTAAGACATGTACCTTCAAGTAACAACACTGATTTCAACAGTCTTAAAAACCTTCATTACACTTTGTGTTCATCATGAAAACATTGCTGGATGACTAGTTCTTATTTCTGTGTACATAATAAACGTGACTTGTTTTTAATGGTATAACTAAACATTAAAACAGGTTTCTTCTTTCTTTACCATACAAATAATTTGCTAATTTGTTTGAGTTTTATTGGTAGGGTTGTAGATCCACGTTATTGTAGCACACTTAAAAATATAAAGAGTCTTTAAGAAGGATTCCTCATCCTTCTTTTATTTTTAACCAAAGATTTCAACACCTATTGCACAGTCCCAATGTGCCGATCTCAGCACACACTCAGCCTCTCATTGGTGTATATGCTGTACTGCACAAGCTTGATGGACAGTAAAGCAACAGTCAAGCAAGTGCATGTTGCATACTTACCAGTAGGAGACATAATGCATATCTCCCAACATTTTCCGGAGTGTTTACGGTACATGGGGTGAGGGGGACTTGTCTGGTAGGCCTGCCAGTGTTTTGCAGGATGTATAGGGCTACTGGTGTGTTGGGTGGAGCAGGGGTGTGTCTAGGGCAGAGACAGGACTGTCCCTGAAAATGGGAGTGATAATGGGCAAGCCCCCAAACCTGCGACAACTGCACAATATACAGGACAGTTTGGAGGTATGGTAATGTTGCGAGCTACAATATTGCGGCACATATAAGATGTCAGCCTGTAGCATTTCAGATGCTAAGTTGTGGCCAGATGCAAGATGGTGCACCCACTGTCCATACTCTCTTGTACTCTGCTCGTTTGTGTAGCCGTAGCATCATACTTTAGTTCCTTAGCATTTTGGTTAATGTTTAATCAATGCCGTGCACACCTGGCGCAGCCGCTAATTGGTTGTTATGCTTAGTGCACAATACATAAATTACTCATCAGTGCTTGCATTAAAGTATGAAATGGCACTGATCTTGGCTTATAGTGCCTATGTCTGTGTTAAAAAAGGCTAAAATATCTGCACATGCATAGTAGTATTTTTCTATCCATGGTTATATCTTTATATATAGGGGTTTTTAACAAGCATGAAATAACTAGTTTTGGTGTAATGTTCCTTAAACTCCTCTTCATTTATTGTACTCTCTAACAATTATTAACTATCACCTAGACTACGAGCTTTGCACTAAACAGAGTGTGAAACTAACGCAACAAAAGTTGCGTTATTTCACCCTCCATAGCCCTGCCATTAGGAGTTTCTGAAAGCCTCCTTGTGCGTGCGATATGGTTGCATTAAGCTCCATATCGCACAAAATCCAAGGGCTGCTTTGACGTGCTCGCGCACACTTTCCCCCCATGGAGAGAGAGTGTTAGAAAAAAAAGCTAACATCTGCGACCGCGGAATGAAAAATTTCCGTAACGCAACCCCATTGATGGCTATGGGGAAAAAAAAGTTACGTTTAAACCTAACACCCTAACATAAACCCTAAATCTAAACATCACTAATCTGCCGCCCCAGACATTGCCAAAACTAATAAAAGCTATTAACCCCTAATCTGATGCTCTCCAACATCGCCGTCTTTATAATAAAAGTTATTGACCCCTAAACCTCCGGCCTCCCACATCTCCACCACTAAATAAACCTATTAACCCATAAACGCGCTTTAAAGAGCGCTTGCAGTACATCTGTGATCTAGGAGGCACAGTCCTTAACTGGTTTAAATCTTTCCTCGCTGGTAGATCACAGAGAGTAATATCAGGATCAAGCTCATCAGCACCAACAGAACTGGCCTGCAGAGTTCCACAAGGATCTATCCTGTCTCCCATGCTATTCGCAATTTATTTACTACCACTGAGGGACATCATTAACCAACATGGCCTAAGGTATCATTGTTACGCTGATGACACACAACTCTACTTCTCCTTTGCTCCAGATACTACAGAACCTGCATGCCGCATAAACAGTTGCTTAACAGACCTCATAGAATGGATGAATGCTAGCTGTCTCAAAGTGAACCCGGACAAAACAGAGTTACTCTTGGTGAGGGGACCCCGGGCATCAAAAATATCCCAAGATCACCCAACTGGCCATGAGCTTGGAGGCTCTGAACTTGTTAGTTCAGCAAAGGTACGAAACCTGGGAGTGCTGATTGACGCTGGACTATCTTTTAAACAGCTCCGTAATAAAAAAAACCTTCGTAATAAAATCTGCCTACTTTCATCTGAAAAACATAGCCAGGATACAACACTTAATTCCACTGGATGATATGGCAACATTAATCCATGCATTTGTATCCTTTAGGCTAGATTACTGCAATGCACTTTACTTGGGCCTCCCAAAAAAAGAACTCCATCGCCTTCAGACAGTACAAAATTCAGCAGCCAGACTATTGACCAATCAAACTCGCTCCTGCCACATAACACCTGTTCTCCACTCCCTGCATTGGCTTCCAATTAAATGGCGAACATATTTTAAAATTGGCCTGCTGACCTTCAAAGCCTTAAACAACCAAGGCCCACAGTACCTGAAAGAGCTCCTGACACCCTACATCCCATCCCGTTCACTTAGGTCAGCCAACACATTCCTCCTCTCAGTGCCAGAATAAGGACAAACTCAGGCTCCAGAGCATTCTGCCACGCTGCCCCTACTTTCTGGAACTCTTTACCGTGCACAATCAGAGAGGCACCATCCTTACAGACTTTTAAAAAAAAGCTAAAGACCCACCTCTTCCATCAGGCATTCAGTCCGCTTATCTGACCTTCAGAAACTCCTAACTTTTATGTCTTATATTGGTATATTTGTAAAGTGCTTTGAGTCTCACAGGGAGAAAAGCGCTATATAAATCGCAAATTATTATTATTATTATAAACCGCCACCCCTTCACATTGCAAAACACTAAATTCAACTACTAATCCCTAAACCTAACACCCCCTAACTTTAAATTAAAATTACTATATAATTCTATTTAAATAAATAAAAACTTACAGTAAAACAAATATAAACCTAACATTAAACTATAAATTAACCTAACATAACTAATCTAGTAAAAAATACTACCAATTAAAATATCTAAATTACAAATTTAAAAAAACCTAACACTAAAAAAAAAAATTAAAAATCTAATTTACAACTAAAAAAAACAAATCCTACGAAAAATTTAAAAAAATAATTAACACTAAAATAACGAAACCCCCCCACTAAGATTACAAAAAAATAAATGAAATTATCAAAAATAAAAACAATTACACCTAATCTAATAGCCCTATAAAAATAAAAAAGCTTCCCCAAAATAAAAACACCCCCTAGCCTACAATAAACTACCAATAGCCCTTTTTCCTGTAAAAAATACAAAGTCCCCCCAACAGTAAAACCCACCACGCAACCAACCCCCCCAAAATAAAAATCCTATCTCTAAAAAAAACCTAAGCTACCCATTGCCCATAAAGGGGCATTAGTATGGGCATTGCCCTTAAAAGGGCATTTAGCTCTTTTTCAAAGCCCAAATCCCTAATCTTAAAAAAAACCCTAACACTAACCCCAGAAGATCTGCTCACGGTTTCTGAAGTCCGGACATCCATCTCCATCCAGGCGGCGAGGTCTTCATCCAGGTGGCGAGGTCTTCATCAATCCCGGGGGCGCCTTCTATCTTCATCCTGGTGGTGTGGAGCCATCCTGGAAGCTGAAGACATCCTGCGCAGAGCATCCTCTTCATCCTCTTCATACAGTCGCCGCCGTACACTGAAGTTGAATGCAAGGTAGCTGTTTCAAAATCGTGTACCTGGCATTCCTATTGGCTGATTTGATTCTTCAAATTCAAATAAGCCAATAGGATGAAAGCTTCTGAAATCCTAATGGCTGTTTTGAACAGCCAATAGGATGAGAGCTACCAAAATCCTATTGGCTGATTTGAACAGCCAATAGGATTTTAGAAGCTCTCATCCTATTGGCTGATTTTTTAGATTAATGCTTTAGGCTTTTAAAAAGAGCTAAATGCCCTTTTAAGGGCAATGCCCATACAAATGCCCCTTTAGGGGCAATGGGTAGCTTAGTTTTTTTTTAGAGTTAGGCTTTTATTTAGGGGGGTTGGTTGGGTAGTGGGTTTTACTGTTGGGGGGACTTTGTATTTTTTTACAGGTAAAAGAGTTGATTTATTTAGGGCAATGCCCTACAAAAGGCCCTTTTAAGGGCTATTGGTATCTTATTGTAGACTAGGGGGTGTTTTTAATTTGGGGGAGCTTTTTTATTTTTATAGGGCTATTAGATTAGGTGTAATTGTTTTTATTTTTGATAATTTTTGTTTATTTATTTTTGTAATCTTAGTGTTTTTTTATTTTTTATGATTTTAGTCTTAATTATTTTTGGTAAACTTAGATTTTTTAAATTTTTCATAGGATTTGTTTTTTTTACTTGTAATTTATATTTTTTCATTTTTTTCTTAGTGTTAGGTTTTTTAATTTGTAATTTAGATATTTTAATTGGTAGTATTTTTTATTTTATTAGATTAGTTATGTTAGGTTAATTTATAGTTTAATGTTAGGTTTATATTTATTTCACAGGTAAGTTTTCATTTATTTAAATAAAGTTATATTGTAATTTTAATTTAAAGTTAGGGGGTGTTAGGTTTAGGGGTTAATAGTTTAATTTAGTGTTTTGCGATGTGAGGGGCCGGAGGTTTAGGGGTTAATAACTTTATTTAGTGGCAGCGATGTCGGGGAGCGTCGGAATAGGGGTTAATAACTTTATTAGAGTGGTGGCAATGTCAGGGTGCGGGGGAATAGGGGTTAATATATTTAAATAGTGTTGGCGATGTGGGTGGTCAGCAGATTAGGGGTTAATAACTTTATTGAATAGTTGCAATGTGGGTGGGCAGCAGATTACGGGTTAATAGGTTTAATATAGTGTTTGCGATGCGGGATGGTGGCGGTGTTTGTAACATTTTAGTTATGAGTTTTGTGAAACATTTTTGTTACATAAAACTCATAACTCCTGCTTTCAGATGGCAATATGGATCGTGTCGGTATAGGCTATAACGTAGCATTTTAGCCCTACCGCAAAACCTGTAATACCGGCTCTATGGAAACTACACCCAAAAACGTTGCGTTACAGGCTAAATTGCAGTATAGCTATACCGACACGACAAATAGCAGCGGTTACATGCTTTTACGCTGAAATTGCCATCTTTACGGCACTAAAAGCCGCAACGCAAAACTCGTAATCTAGGTGAGTGTCTCTAACTATTAACTGTAATACACATTATGATTCTCATAAAAGCAGTAAAAGTAACTTAGATCTAAACTAGAGAATCAAAGGACAAGATACATTTTTGCCTGGTCTGACATTCCAACAAAAAAGAGAATTTTGCAATATTAATTTCTATGGAGAAGAACTCTTTGAGGGACAGATTCTCTAAACATTTCTGGTTTGGTAAGGAGTCTTGTCAGTACTTTTAGGTCCCTCACAGAATTTTAGTAAAGCACATTTTAGCTAGAGAGCATTTTAGCTCACTATGCAGGTTCTGGGTATGAAGAAGAAACACCTACATTTAAGTATAATGGTCAAAACAATAATTTGAATGATTTCTCTATGTTTCCTTGGACCCCAAATGAGAACTACAACTTCTCTAGGATGCTAAATGTACATTTTAATTTAATAGACAGTAATAGTATAATTCTATGAAAAACCTGGATATGGTCCGTGGTATGAAAAAAAAAAAGAAATCACTTCGAAAATTGTGTTAGGCTGTCTTGACTGGTTTTCTCAGCAGCCAAGCTGGCAAAAGGATATCACTAATCTGAAGCAGCCAATTAATTTCCCTCAGCCAATAATTAAGTAAGTTTTTAATTAGAATGAAGAATATCCTGCTAGATTTCAGACGGTTTGCGCAATGAGTTGTGCTGTGCAATGAGGTGTATCCTGCTATAAAGGAAGAAATGCCATTAACACTTTGGGATTTAAACTCTCAAGTTCGATTTGACTTTGCTAGTTATGTATGTGGATGAATCTCAGCAGCACAAGGCGTATGCAGAGCATCATTATCATAACGAACACAATATGCACTATTTTCAGAATGTCTCTGTATTAGCATGTATCTATGAAGCATATTTTTGAACAAGGGCCATATGTTTTCTTAATTTTTATGTTGATATCTCTACGGATTCCCAGATGTTCTGTGTCAGTCTCTGTTGCTTTGTTCATCAATGAGCTGGCAGCTCTACAAAAACTTATCTCTTTTTCTCCAAACTACACATTAAATTACCCAACAATAGACAATCAGCATTGAACTTCTATTCATGCATTTAAAGAGGTCTAACCTTGGGTCTGTTTTAATAGCGCATTAAATGATACATATATATGTATAAATTATATTATATTATTATTACAAACTCAACTCTCATTTTATTGCAATCAACACACTTTTTTATTATTACTTGTTTGTAGAGCACCAACAGATTCTGCAGAGCTAAAAACATAGCAAAGGAAGCATTTATAGAAGACAAATACATAGAGGACCCTGCCAAGTGTTGCACTGCTGTAACCTATCATGAATGTGATCTACACTTTCATTCCATTGAGAGTTTCCATAGACATGTGCAGCCGCAAAAAATTCGGTTCGGTTCGGACCGATTCGGACCGATTCGAATTTCGGTTCGGATCGATTCGAATTCGGAAGAAATCGAATGAATTCGTTTCGGATTCATTCGGATTCTTTCAGATTCGTGGGAAATTCGGTTCGGTTCGATTCGGTTCGAAAAGATTCGGATTTTCGGAATTTCGGGCACTGTTAAGTAGGATGTGCTGTGTATTACACTAGTATACTGTACAATACTAGTGTAATACATGGCCATCCGAATCCATCCGAATCCATCCGAATAAATTCGAATCGATTTGGATTTATTCGGTAGATTCGGCACTGCCGCAATTCGGAAATTCAAATCGATCTGAATTCCGAATTCGACAAAATTTGTCCGAATTTCGATTCGGACCAAACCGAATCACACATGTCTAGTTTCCAACATATATATATATATATATATACATTCACAGGCCACTGTATTAGGTAAACCTTGCTAGTGCAGGGTTGGACCCCCTTTTGCCTTTAGAACTGCCTTAATTCTTCATGGAATAGATTCAACAAAATGTTGGAAACATTCCTCAGTCATTTTGGTCCATATTGACATGATAGCATCACACAGTTGCTGCAGATTTGTCGGCTGCACATCCATGATGCAACTCTATTGTTCCACCACATCCCAAAGGTGCTCTTTTCGGAGTACAGTGAACTCATTTTCATGTTCAAGAAACAAGTTTGAGATGTTTTGAGCTTTGTGACATGGTGCATTATCCTGCTGGAAGTAGCCATCAGAAGATGGGTACAATGTAGTCATAAAGCGAAGGACATGATCAGAAACACTGTGGCGTTTAAACAATGCTCAATTGGTACTAAGGGGCCCAAAGTGTGCCAAGAAAATATCCCCCACACCATTACATCATCACCACCAGCCTGAACTGTTGATACAAGGCAGGATGGATTCATGCTTTCATGTTTTTACACCAATTTCTGACCCTACCATCTGAATGTCGCAGCTGAAATTGAGACTCATCGGACCAGGCAACGTATTTCCAATCTTCTATTCCCTGTTCTTAGCTGACAGGAGTGGCACCAGTGTGGTCTTCTGCTGCTGTAGCCCATCTTTTTCAAGGTTCGATGTGCTGTGTGTTCAGAGATGGTATTCTGCTTACCTTGGTTGTAAGGAGTGGTTATTTGAGTTACTGTTACCTTTCTATCATACACATATGCTGTAAGTTCTCCATGCACCAGTATTTAAACACTAAAGTTTCTCAGAGAGTGAGCAGTGGTGTGAATGACTCAAACACACCACCGTCAGCTCTCTGAGCACTGGCAGACGTGAGGCCTGATAATTAAAAACGTGCCTGACATAGAGATCACAGAAAAACTTTGGGGCTTATTTTTAAGTATTATATTGTAAAATATGTGTTTCTTCTACACTTCCAGAGCATTCATAACCAGATAAACAGCTCTCAAGCTAAAATTTGCCTTACTAAGGTCCTTTGATGGATAAAACCCCTGAGATAATCTCAGCAGAACAGAAAGCTTTAGATAATTGGGCTGATAATCCTGATCATCTAGTCACATGCAGCATATGTGCATATGCCGCTCAAACAGTAATAGCTTTTACAAGAAGCATTTTTTGCTAATTGAAGTATGTTGCAAAAATTGTTCTATTTAAAATTGAAATGCAACCTATGCACACTTTAATTTAAATCTTTCTATCCCTATTATGAGTATATGCAAATAAAAGTATTGTAAGGGAACAGCACCAGTCATAGGCATGGAATCCGGAGCTTGCCAACTCCAAAGTACACTTCAATCCAGCCTCAAATAGGAAAATATAAATCCTTTATTAATCTAACAACATGGTTATATTCATGGACTCCATTTTTATGGATTGAAATATATGCAGATAAGAAAACTATTAACCTTTGTTAAACCAGGAGTGGCATGTGGTATCCAATAACTGCCCATATTGTACTTGGGATCTGTAATGCTTGAAGGCTCTAAATATGTTAGAGCTCTTTTTTTGTCAAACACCTTATACCATATATCCAGGGACGAAACTACAGGGGGTGCAGAGGTCGCAATTGCGACTGGGCCCCCAAGGGTGGGGGCCCAGCTTACATTTTTTTTTTTTTAACAATAAAAAACGTTGACCTGCACTGCCTGCACTGATATAATGTGAGTGTGACATGATGCTTCACTAGTGTCTCTGACTACAGGGGTTAGTGTTTCTGTTTTACAAATTGGTGTTTATGTGTATGTGTGTGTGTGTATGTATGTGTGTATGTGACTGTGGGTGTATTTATGCATGTATGTGTGTGTATGTGTGTATGTATGTATGTGACTGTGTGTATTTATGCATGTATGTGTGTGTGTGTGTGTGTGTGTGTGTGTATGTTTGTGGAACCAGCAAATTACAGACCTTGTTACTACAGCATGGGGGGCGGTAAACAGTGTCACTATACAGTACCACTATATACAGTACGGGGGGGGGCTGGACCATGTCACAGACTACTGTGGTCACTTTATAAAGTACTGGGGCGGGCACGGTCAGGCCAGCTATCTCACCGGCAGATTACAGACTGACTCACTATATACAGTACTGGTGGGTTAAACAGTGTCACTATATACAGTAATAGGGGGTCAGACCATCTCACAAACTGTGGACACAGGGTACCTCCGTTTGCAGACATGTAATCTGATTCACATTTTTTTTTCTGTGTTAAATGTAAAAAAAAAGAAAAAAAAAAGATATGTATCAAATTTACTTTTTTGGGGGGGGAGGGTAGAGGGGTGGGGGGCCCTTCTTAGATTCTTGCACCTGGGCCCTGTGGTTTCTAGTTACACCTCTGCATATATCTTTGTGCCCTTATAACTTTTTTATATATATTTGTAATAATTATAATAAAATAGTGTTTATATGAAAGTAACTGTACGTTTAAATGTATTTATGTTTGGCCAGATTACAAGTGGAGCGCTATTTTTAGTGCATTCACTAGAGCGCTAATTGTGCTAGATGTATACTTTTTGCCCACGTTGAGTTGCACTGGTATTACAAATTTAAAGTAAAAAGTTATTGCTCTTGCATTAACCCAACGCGTGCAAAAAGCCAAACTTACACTATCCCATGCGCGATAATCTATTCCCCCATTGAAGTCAATGGAGCTAGAAAGGTGGAAAAAACCTAACATCCTATTAATGAGCAAACTCAATCGCATATTCTCATGTGTGCTAATGAAAATATGAATATTTCACATTCCAATGTTCTACACATAGAATAAATACACATATATATGATGGTATATATCTATACCTAGATTTATATACATGCTTATATATATATATAATCTATTGTAATCTAGGCCTATGTGAGGCCGCACACCACTCACGAGGATTACCAGATTTAGGGGCCGAATTATCAAGCTCCTTCAGGCTCGCCGGAAACAGCAGTTATGAAACAGCGGTCTGCTCTGAGGCTGCAGACATCAATTCACCCGATCCTATACGATCGGGCTGATTGACACCCCCTGCTAGTGGACTATTGGCCGCAAATCTGCAGGGGGCGGCATTGCACAAGCAGTTCACAAGAACTGCTTGTACAATGATAAATGCAGACAGTGATAAATGCTACATTGTATCATATCTGTCCGCACTTAAATAAATTGACCCCTATGTCCCCTTTATTAGGGAATTGAGTGAAATCTGCCCATACAAAAGTTTGTGTACTCCATGTTAGCCAATTTTAGAGAATTGGGCATTAAGGTTTCCAGGGTTAATATAAGAATGGCATGCCCTTACAAATTAGAGCAGTCATTTCTGGATTAGAATGTCCATTTTATCAGAAATTGGTTTAGGGTAAGCAATGACAGTATCACCCCACTGCCTGTAGGTGACATAATGTCATGGAACAGGATGCAGTAGAAACCTACATGATTAAAGGGAAATCAAATATTTACAACTGAAGGTAAAATCCCCTTTAAAGGGACATTAAACACTTTGAGATCATAATATAAAATGATAAATTGTATATAATAAAACAACTCTGCAATATACTTTCATTATTTATTTTGTCCCCTTTGCCTGTAATTCCATTCTAAAATGTTGAGCTTTTCAATTCCTGTTAGAAATGGAAGTGCAGAACACTGTTATATTCCACACAGCCATTGGCTGCACACTCTAGTGACCTATTTATAACTGACCCTAATTGGCCACAGCAGAGAAGGTAACACAAGTTACAACATGGCAGCTCCCAGTGTTTTATAGACACTAAAACTTTACACTTATTTTGTCACCTTTTAAACAACTAATGAAACTTTAAAAAATACATCTACATGTTAGTCATGGACTAATCTTTTCTTTGAATGCATCATTCTATCTAGCGTGTATTTAGTGTTTAATGTCCCTTTAAAGTAGGATTAAACACCAAACTTTTTCTTTCACGATTCAGATAGAGAATACAATTTTAAAGAAATTTCCAATTTACTTCTATAATCAAATTTGCTTTGTTCTCTTGTTAATCTTTTTTGAAGAAATATCTTCACATGTCTCCAGCACTACATGACAGGAAATAGTGCTGCCATCTAGTGCTATTGCTGATGTATAACAGGAAATAGTGCTGCCATCTAGTGCTATTGCTGATGTATAACAGGAAATAGTGCTGCCATCTAGTGCTATTGCTGATGTATAACAGGAAATAGTGCTGCCATCTAGTGCTATTGCTGATGTATAACAGGAAATAGTGCTGCCATCTAGTGCTATTGCTGATGTATAACAGGAAATAGTGCTGCCATCTAGTGCTATTGCTGATGTATAACAGGAAATAGTGCTGCCATCTAGTGCTATTGCTGATGTATAACACTGTTGCAAAACTGCTGCCATATAGTACTGCAGACACATGCACACTCCTGAAATTACCTCCCTGCATCTCAACAAAGGATTACAAGAAAACAAATAACATTTGATAATAATGGTTTTTAAATGTATGCTCTATCTGAATTACGGAAGAAAACGTTAGGGTTTTATGTCCCTTTAAAGGGACACTCAAGTCAAAATAAACTTTTATGATTCAGATAGAGCACACTTTCCAAGTTACGTCCATCATCAAATTTTGCAAAGTCTTTTTATATACACACTTTCTGGGGAACAAGATCCTACTGAGCATGTGCACAAGCTTACAGGGTATACGTATACTAGTCTGTGATTGGCTGATATCTGTCACATGATACAAGTGGCCAGAAAATTAGAGAAAAAATAAATTTGTTAGAATAAGATCTACTGCTTATTTGAAATTCAGAGTTGGGAACCGAATTATCAAGCTCCGAATGGCTCAAGCTCGCTAGAAACAGAAGTTATAAAGGAGCAGTCTAAAGACCGCTGCTCCATAACTTGTCCACCTGCTCTGAGGCCGCGGCCATCACTCTGCCCAATCCTATACGATCGGGCTGATTGATACCCCGGCTAGCGGCCGAATCAGCATGGGGCGGTATTGCACAAGCAGTTCTGGTGAAAATTGCTGACAGCGCATTCTGTCGGCATTTATCGATGTGCGGCGGACATGATCCACTACAGCATATAATGTAAGCTCGCACATTATTAAATTGGCCCGTAGGTGTTAAATTCTTATCTTTTTATTATGAACTTGTTAATTATGCAATTCTACTGCATTGAGTGGCCCTTTAAATTCAAAGACACATGAAGTTATTTCACCATTTATGTTTTGTAGTTTTTAACCAAAAGATGCCCCATGATAGCTTTCTGCCTTCAGTGATTTAAACCTAGGAACAGGTTGATTAGATTACTTTTCACATTATATCTATGGTAAATTGTTACTTTACATAGCATTAGGCTCCATTTTTAATTTCATAACATCCTATAAGCATTATAATCTCACTGCTCAGCTGGAAAACCCAATTAAAAAGAGATAAAGATGGAAAGAATAGAATTCATCACCTAGTTAAACACGGCAAAATGTGGTCAGTCACAGATAATAGATTTCTCAGTTAAACACTTTGCTGCCATAATCTAAATAGATTATAGGTTAGATGGACAAATGTTGTTGGGTTTTTTTTGTCTGTGAGAAAAAAAAAACATATATATATATATGTTACAGGTAAAGTAAAATATTACCCAAGTGACTGTTGGAGAAGCCCAATGTACTGTAATTCCCCCATCTACACTATTTCTTTTGCCTCCTCCTGGGGGGGTTCAAGGAAGGAACCCCACCGATCCTCTGGCATGCACCCTAAGTGAACCCCCCAGACGGAGGCAAAAAATAGTGAAGATGGGGGAATTACAGTGCATCGTATATATGTTTGAAGCGGTGACTCCGCACTCTGAGGGGATTTTGATCTTACATTGGGCTTTACCCACAGCCGCTTGGGTAATGTCCATTTTACCAGGGTATTCCTAAGATTACCCAATATCTGACTTTAAAAAATATATATATACACAGAGAGAGAGAGAGAGAGAGAGAGAGAGATGCATTGTGCAATATAAAGAAAGTTGTATATCAATCTTAGAGACATGGTACCCACATTTTTTCTTTCATAATTCAGACAATGGGGTATATTTATTATAGTGTGAGCAGACATGGTACGATGTAGTGTATCGTGGCCGCTGCACATCGATAAATGCCAACAGCATACACTGGGGCCTATCTATCAAGCTCTGAAAGGAGCTTGATGGCACATGTTTCTGGCGAGTCTTCGGACTCGCCAGAAACAGCAGTTATGAAGCAGTGGTCTAAAGACCGCTGCTCCATAACCTGTCCGCCTGCTCTGAGGAGGCGGACAGACATCGCCGGAAATCAACCAGATCGAGTACGATCGGGTTGATTGACCTCCCCTGCTGGCGGCCCATTGGCCGCGAGTCTGCAGGGGGCGGCGTTGCACCAGCAGCTCTTGTTAGCTGCTGGTGCAATGCTGAATGCGGAGAGCGTATTGCTCTCTGTATTCAGCAAGGTCTGGCGGATCTGATCCGCACTGTCGGATCAGGTCCGCCAAACCTTGTTAAATAGAGGCCACTGTCTGCATTTATCATTGCACCAGCAGCTTGATAAATCGGCCTCAATGCAGACAATTTTAAACAACCAATTTACTTCTATTATCAATTTTACTTCATTCTCTTGTTATCCTGAATATGAAGGATTGCAATGCACTACTGGGAGCTAGCTGAACACATTGGTAAGCTAATGATAAGAGGTTTATATGTGCAGCCGCCATTCAGCAGCTTTCTCACAGCTACTGAGCCTACCTAGGTATGTTTTCAACAAAGGATATCAAGAGAACGAAGCAAATTACATAGCAGTAAATTGAAAAGTTGTTTAAAATTATTTGTTCTATGTAAATCATGAAAGAAAAAAATGGTTTTCAATTCTCTTTAAGTTTACAGTGGTTTATCTGAACTTGCTACATGTGAATGAATGAAGATGTCTGGTTTCTGATTGGTCACAATGCTATGAATTATGAATTAAGGTCTGTAATAATGCAGTGCTTTGCTGCAGGTATATGCTCTGCATAACATGACAAATCCCTTGAAAAGAAAACAAAATGTGTTTATGGTGATCAAGAATAAAATGCTTACAGGTGACACAATATTATGGCAGATCTCACCTCTTCACTGTATTTTGCAACATATGAGTAGATCTCTGATAGCGCACTCATGGTGTTAAACTCATTCATATGCATACGGGATTGTTCTGCCAAGTAGGCATTCATATCTTGGTCACTGATAGCTGGCATTTTGGCAATGTCAGAGTAGTACCTGCGAGAAAGAAGATTATTTACATCCATACTGGCTTAGTCATACGGTCTAAAACAGACAAGAGAAGAGACAACAACCTCATGACCTTATCTGAAACAAATAGTATTCTATATAGAGTATATTACAAGGATTAGAAGAGCTTTCTCTTGATTTTCTTTGTTTAAACGTAACTCCATGACAGCATACTGGGGTAGGCTTAGTAGTGTGCATGTGTCTTGAGTACACTATATATATATAACATTATGGTGCTCAAGCTCCATGCATGTTCCTGAACATACCTCAGTATGCTCTCATGGAAAGGAATTAGGCTTTAAAAAATGCTTTTTACTATTATGTCAAAATTATTAAATTAGAAGCTTAAGGTGCATTTTTGTTCCAGAGTCTTAGTAACCATGAAGGGGTAGAGTTACTTATTTAATTATTATTTGTATGTTGAAGCTGGCTTCAGGAAATACTTATGGCTGGCATGTTTGGGGCTCACATACCCTTTATACCACAACATAAGCAATATTTTCAATAAGATGGCAAAGGTTTTGGATGAAAATGGAGTGGTGCTAAGGGGATAGATAATCTTACTGATGAGTAATGATATTTTTTTGTAGTTGACTCTACGAAAATGAAAACTCAAGTGACTTTTCTTTGATGGCATCTCCAACACTTGTAACACTTGGATTATGGCAACCATAACGGCACATTACTAACTCTCCAGAGCATACTCTATATCTCTTTATCAACAAGTTAATACACTAAACATAAACAGAACTAGACATTTGATGTTGGTTATATCAAAGTAAGTCACAGAACCATAAACAACCTATTCCCTTAAGAATGTCCCTTATTCTCACTCATTACAGAATCGTGTATTCCCTGCGTCCATTTTCCCTTGTGCAATGGCGGTCTGCACGGACATAAGCCGAGAAAATGCAATCAGTCAATGCCATTCGCATCTGTGCTCTGCTGTCAACTAGTTAATTAGTCTCCATCATTTACATATTTAATTTCTTCATTCTGACATTCTGTGCACCAAAAAAGTCTACATCGTGATACATGATTTTATAATTAGGAGCAAAAGTCTGATAAACTAAAATAGCTAACAGGTGTCCTATAAACATCTCCTAGCATCTGCTGGGTTTAGGGACATATCAGGAGGTAGAGAAATTGGACATTGACATGTTGTATAATAAAAGCTAACAGTCTGATTGAGTAGAGACAATTATATTTCTAATTATCAAAGAACTACCAATTACTGAATAGGATGCTGATGCTGCATTTGTTTGTAAACCCCTTGAGGTTCAAAAATATCCACAATATTCAACAATGATGTTAATCACTAAAGCTGGGAATCTGCTTTTCCTTGTCTACAAAAGTACTGATGTTTAGTTACTGATGTCTGGTGTTTAAGTTTTAAAATCCTACAGAATGATTAATAACCGACTGAGACAAATAACTGAGGCATGGCATGATGGAGGAAATGCGGAAAAGTGTTCCTGTAGATGTGATTGGGGCAGATACATCTGCATGTTGACATATTTCTTCTAATATGTTTAGAGCATATGTCTATTTAATAGCTTCAGCCATTAATTATTTAACCATTATTCATTTTGTTGTAGCCAGTATAAGAGGACATCAATATAATAACACACCTGTCTCATCTATTTCCCTGTTTGTATCTACTCTTTTCCCCAAATCTCTGTGCCCAATCATATGCATATTTCTCCTACTTCCTCTGCATCTCTCTCCAACTTGTCTTGTATGTCTCTCTCTCTTATCTTGTATGTCTATCCCTCTTGTCTTGTATGTCTCTCTCTCTTGTCTTGTATGTCTCTCTCTCTTGTCTTGTATGTCTATCCCTCTTGTCTTGTATGTCTTTCTCTCTTGTTGTGTATGTATCTCCCTCTTGTCTTGTATGTCTCTCTCTCTTGTCTTGTATGTCTATCCCTCTTGTCTTGTATTTCTATCCATCTTGTCTTGTATGTCTATCCCTCTTGTCTTGTATGTCTTTCTCTCTTGTTGTGTATGTCTCTCCCTCTTATCTTGTATGTCTATCCCTCTTGTCTTGTATGTCTCTCTCTCTTGTCTTGTATGACTCTCTCTCTTGTCTTGTATGTCTTTCTCTCTTGTTGTGTATGTCTCTCCCTCTTGTCTTGTATGTCTCTCTCTCTTGTCTTGTATGTCTATCCCTCTTGTCTTGTATGTCTCTCTCTCTTGTCTTGTATGTCTCTCCTTCTTATCTTGTATGTCTATCCCTCTTGTCTTATATGTCTCTCCTTCTTATCTTGTATGTCTATCCCTCTTGTCTTATATGTCTCTCCTTCTTATCTTGTATGTCTATCCCTCTTGTCTTGTATGTCTCTCCTTCTTATCTTGTATGTCTATCCCTCTTGTCTTGTATGTCTCTCCCTCTTGTCTTGTATGTCTATCCCTCTTGTCTTGTATGTCTCTCCTTCTTATCTTGTATGTCTATCCCTCTTGTCTTATATGTCTCTCCTTCTAATCTTGTATGTCTATCCCTCTTGTCTTGTATGTCTCTCCTTCTTATCTTGTATGTCTATCCCTCTTGTCTTGTATGTCTCTCTCTCTTGTCTTGTATGTCTCTCCATCTTGTCTTGTATGTCTCTCCCTCTTGTCTTGTATGTCTCTACCTCTTATCTTGTATGTCTCTCCCTCTTATCTTGTATGTCTATCCCTCTTGTCTTGTATGTCTCTCCCTCTTGTCTTGTATGTCTCTCTCTCTTGTCTTGTATGTCTCTCTCTCTTGTCTTGTATGTCTCTCTCTCTTGTCTTGTATGTCTCTCCCTCTTGTCTTGTATGTCTCTCTCTCTTGTCTTGCATGTCTCTCCCTCTTGTCTTGTATGTCTATCCCTCTTGTCTTGTATGTCTCTCTCTCTTGTCTTGTATATATCTCCCTCTTAGCAGAGAGGAGGAGAGGTCGTGCTGCTGCAGTAAACTTGCGCAAAGGAGCAAGGGTGAAAGGATCAGACCAACACCAGGAGAGGGGTGTGTGGAGCCAACCAAGGTGCGGAGGACAACCGCAAAAGACTCAGTCAAAAAGAAAAAGGAAGGCTGCTGAGCAACAGGTAAAAAAGAATTTATTCCATTAAAAATTGAAAATAGAAAAAAGACACAAGAAGTCAGGTGAGGGTATTAGCCATCTAACATGTTTCGCGCAGACAATGCATCTATGAGTAAGCGCTTGTCTGCGTGAAACATGTTAGATGGCTTATACCCTCACCTGACTTGTGTCTTTTTTCTATTTTCAATTTTTAATGGAATAAATTCTTTTTTACTTGTTGCTCAGCAGCCTTCCTTTTTCTTTTTGACTATATCTCCCTCTTATCTTGTATGTCTCTCCCTCTTGACTTGTATGTCTCTCCCTCTTGTATTGTATGTCTCTCCCTCTTGTCTTGTATATCTTTCATCCACTTATTTTGTATGTCTTTCCCACTTGCTCTGCATGTCTCTATTCCACTTGGATTATATACCTGTACTACTTGTCATGTATGTCTCTTTCCAACATATACTGTAAATGTCTCTCCCACTTGTCCCTCAACTGCCTTTTATCTTGTATTTTTCTCTCACACTTACTCTGTATGTCTCGCCCTCTTTTCCTGCATGTCTCTATGTCACTTGCCCTACTAATTACCTCTTCCACTTACCCTGAAGTTGTCTCTTCCACTTGCTCCTCATGAATTTCTTCTACTTGGTTTTTATATTTTTTTCCTACTTATATTTTTTGCCCCACCTGTCTCTCTTTCCCTTGTCTTGTATTACTATCTCCCACTTGTATATCTCTCACACACATACCTTGTATGTATATCTCCCCTTGTCAAGTCTCTCTTCAAACAGTCTATCCAATCTTTCCTTTATGCTCCTTCTGTCTTTCTCTGACCTTGAAGGCTGTTCTCTCTAGGCTTAATTTTAATATTCCTCAAAGTATCTGAAGGATTGGTATTTCTATTGCAGCTTTAGTTAATACTCCCAATAAACTTACCTTTCTACCCAGTTTTTATAACTGGGAATGTCCTTGGCATAAAGTAACTTGTTGGACGGTGAGTCTTTGCCTAGGCGATGCTCTGAAGTTGAACATGAGTCCATGAATGTCTGTGCAACTACAGATAGACATGCGTCCGTAATGCTGTTCTTGTGAATGTCAAAGACAAATTGAGGGTTCTTGATCACATTTACCCAGAACCTCAAAGGCAAGCTGTCAACAGAATGCAATATATATATATATAATTAGCATTGTACAGGGGCCAGCACACAAAGCATGATTGATAATAATGGCATTTTAGACTTGGAGCATTATCCACAAACATAGTATTCTAGATGTATACACTGAGTGAGATTAGAAAAAAAGTAAAGGATAATATAGCTTGAAGGAGGGACAAAGGTGATTTAGTGGGTTTATTGTGTAAATTAACTTCCTGACAAAGGACCTAGTATTCGGTACATGGACCTTACACCTTTCATTCTCAAGTCTATTGGCTTTAGTTTAAGATGATTTGTGAATGTCAGTGGTTGTGTATACTATGGATCTCGAAAAGTCAGTGAAACATTACATTAAGCAGATTTTATTTCATTTATTTATTTTTTTATCGCCAGTTCTTAGTCCCATAGATAAAGTTAACTTGTTTTTACCAAGTGGATCAGAAAAGGTAATTCTGTTTATGTTGAAGAGCTCAATGTTTCCATCTACAGTGATTTAGCTTGTGTATTTAGATGCATTTTCAGACAGAAATAAACTCTATTTTGTGCTGTATATGGGCTAAAGGTAAAAAAATAACTTGATTTAATTAACAGTATTTGATATTATGATTTGTGTTGCTAAGAATGCTAATCATTAGCTAGTTAATATGTCTATTGTTATATTGGCCATCAGTAAAATATCATTTTTTTACTGTGCAAACTGAGCTATTAAGGTACCAGATTATATGAACATTAGGAATAACATTTGAATTTGTTACTAGCAACTATCTTGTTTTGACAAATTATCTACATTAATAAATGTTGTTCTTTGTTTTTTTTTTTATTAATTTACAGTTTGAGGAGTTAAAATCCAAAATGATCTGCTGAAAAGTAGTTTTGACAATAATTTTTGTGTATATAAGGTAATAAAATGTTTTGTTTTGTTTTACAAACAAAAACTTAGCTGAGAAACTTGTAAATTATAGTGTCCCAGGGTTTGTGACAGGAGTGGATAAGGTTCTACTCTTGTATTATTATTTAGACTTTTTACAAAATCTTCATTATAAGAAATTATTTTAAGAGTGTTTTTCACTTTCTAACAATGACTCTCTGTAACATTGTTCAGTCCTGGATTGTGATCAACTGATCCCACATTCTTGTTTGCCTAAACTCACAGGACCTCTGGAGAGTGCACGTGTGGTCAAGTTAAACCTGCCCCATCTGATTCATTCAGGATGACTGACAGCTGCCTGTACACAGCAATGGAGACCTTAACTATTAATATCAATTCACAGCTTGTGTGTTAAGCAATGTTATACCATTTTTTAATCATTATAAAAACAAGTCCTCCTGAAACTTTATTGCAACCATACTCATTCTGATGTCTGCATTTAAAGGGACAGTCTAGTCCAAAATAAACTTTAATTATTCAGATAGAGAATGCAATTTTAAACAATTTTCCAATTTACTTTTATCACCAATTTTGCTTTGTTCTCTTGGTATTCTTAGTTGAAAGCTAAACCTATTAGGTTCATATGCTAATTTCTAAGCCCTTGAAGGTCGCCTCTTCTCTCAGGGCATTTTGACAGTTTTTCACCACTAGAGGATGTTAGTTCATGTGTGTCATATAGATAACACTGTGCTCACGCATGTGGAGTTCCAGGGAGCCAGCTCTGATTGGCTAAAATGGATGTCAAAAGAACTGAAATAAGGGGGCAGTTTGCAGAGGCTTAGATACAAGGTAATCACAGAGGTAAAAAGTGTATTTTTATAACAGTGTTGGTTATGCAAAACTAGGGAATGGGTAATAAAGGAATGATATATCTTTTTAAACAATAACATTCTGATGTAGACTGTCCCTTTAATCATAATTTAACACAATAAATTGAGTTTAACTAAATGAACTTAAAGTGATAGTAAATCCTAGGGTTTGTTAAACGCTAGGATTTACAATTGGAACAAATAAAGGGGAAATTCAGTCATGAAGTATAAAATATTTCATGCTGAAAGTGCTATTATTTGTTGGAAGCATTTGCCGCCTGAGTTGCTCAGGCAGCCCACGGCGTGACGTTTCCACCTCTTAGCCAATAGCTCCAACTGGTGCTAAGCCGGATAGCCCACACGGCTATTGGCTAAGAGGTGGAAACGTGCGGCGAATGCTTCAGACAAATAAAGGAACTTTCAGCATGAAGTATTTTGTACTTTTAAACAAAAAGGGTTTGGCCACTTGAAACAGGCAAAATCAAAACTATTGAAAAAAGCAGAGGGAATGTTTTCTAATAAATTGGAATACTGCTCTTGGATTGTCCCCTTTAATGGTGTTTGGGGTGTGATTGCACCGCAAATTAATTTAAAAACATATTACTTCATACTGGGATTCTAGAATCTGGAATAAGAAGTTTTGCAGTGATAACAAATCTAAAAAAACATTCTCACAACAACAGTAATAATTTAGATGTGGCCCATAGTAAATTCAGATATTCAATTGACATCTTAGTTAATGGATAATGCAGTAATTAAAATGTGTGTTCAATTACACTTTGAACTATCGTACAGCAGCATGAACCCAAAGACCCCGAATTTGCATTTTAATAATCTAAACGAGACTAAGATAGATTTTTTTTCACAATGCACAACAAACATATCATAATCGTAAAAGAACATTGGGTCTGTGAAAGTCTTCCTGTCCCCAGTGACACCGAGCTGTATCAGTACACAGCCGTGACACATGCACACCCAGGGCACCAATAAGTGGCTGACTAATGAAGCATTTCCATATTATTAACATTATCTGCACTTTTAATCTCAAGCTGATTGCAGACACTCAGGCTAAATGAGCAGGAGGTTTATTTAAAAAGGGTTGGAAGGAGGAGGAGGGGAGGAAATGAAGGAATGATCTCCTTGTAATCAGATTAAATTAACTTTCAGTCATTTCTTATAGACCTCATCATCACTGCTCCGGCTGAGCTGACTTCACTAAAGCTTTTATCAGAGAATATAAACTGTCATCTCACATCAACTCTGAAGTTTTAGGCCTGAACTCACATTCCCAACAGCCAAAGGAAAGACATCAGGTTTCATACATCATATAATACACATATTAAAGGGACATAAAAGTCTTTTTTTTCCCTTGTACTGCAGAGGTTTTTTTTTATTTTATTGAGGACACAAATGTAAATAGACAGATAAGTCTAAAGAACAATGTACATTTCAGATATTCATATCAAACCTGTAATACAGATTAAAGGGATACTAAACCAAAATTTTAAGCAACATTCTAATTTACTCCTATTATCATTTTGTATTCGTTCTCTTGGTATCTTTATTTGAGAAAGCAGGAATGTAAACTTTTGAGCTGGCCCATTTTTGGTTTAGAGCCCTGGATAGCGCTTGGTGATTGGTGGCTACATTAAGCCACCAATCAGCAAGCTCTACCCAGTGCTGAACCAAAGAGGGGCTGGCTCGTAAATTTACATTCCTGCTTTTTAAAATAAAGATATCAAGAGAACGAAGAAAACTTGATAATAGGAGTAAATTAGAAATTTGCTTAAAATTGCTGCCCTATCTGAATTCCGAAAGAAAATTTTTGGGTTCAGTATCCCTTTAATTTTGCGAAGTGTGAAAAGAAAACATAGCTAGATAGTGCTAATCAAAATCTTTAACTGGAGAATATATACACAGCTTAAAGTGAAAGTAATTCCTAGCGTTTTACAAACTCTAGGATTTACTTTTAAAACAAATAAAGGGCACTTTCATTCATGAAGTATAAGATACTTCATGTAGAAAGCTCCTTTATTTGATTCAATCGATCGCCGCTCTTAGCTCCTACAGCAGCCCACGGCTAAAAAAAAAATTGGCTAAGAGGTGACGTTTTCACCTCTTAGCCAATAGCCGTGCTGTAAAGCTGGCTTGGCACCCATGGGAGCCGGATTTACAGCACGGCTATTGGCTAAGAGGTGAAAACGTCACCTCTTAGCCAAAAGATTTTTTAGCCGTGGGCTGCTGTAGGAGCTAAGAGCGGCGATCGATTGAATCAAATAAAGGAGCTTTCTACATGAAGTATCTTATACTGTACTTCATGAATGAAAGTGCCCTTTATTTGTTTCAATAGTAAATCCTAGCATTTGTAAAATGCTAGGAATTACTTTCACTTTAATACTTAAAGTGGATTTATTCAAATATCTGTGGCTCCAAAAGGTCTATTTGTGCCTAGGTTGCTAAGAAAGTTATTAAGTGATAGCTGCAATGATATTATATCACCATGTGGCGAGTCTTATAAATGTATGAAATTAAGTGTTAAAAGTAGAAGTTTATATGTGCACTAGAGGCTGGGTTATTTAGGTAATGAGGTTCATCAGGGGACTGAATATGAAAATGTATCAAGCACTGCGATAAAATATGTAAATAATAGTATTGCTCTCCACCATAAATCACAGCCCCGGCCGCTGGCTGTGAGGCATAGCTGGAGCATATATATTTATTTATAACATGTAAATAAGCTTAAGGTGAGCTTAAGCGTAAGGTCTCTCAGTCTGGTTCAGTAGGCATCACAATCATAGGAAAGACTGCTGACCTGACAGTTGTGCAGAAAACCATCATTGACAACCTCCATAAGGAGGGAAAGCCTCAAAAGGTAATTGCAAAAGAAGTTGGATGTTCAAAAAGTGCTGTATCAAAGCACATTAATAGAAAGTTATGTGGAAGGGAAAAGTGTGGAAGAAAAAGGTGCACAAGCAGCAGGGATGACCGCAGCCTGGAGAGGATTGTCAGGAAAAGGCCATTCAAAAGTGTTGGGGACCTTCACAAGGAGTGGACAGAGGCTGGAGTCAGTGCATCAAGAGCCACCACACACAGACGGATCCTGGACATGGGCTTCAAATGTCATATTCCTCTTGTCAAGCCACTCCTGAACAACAAACAACGTCAGAAGCGTCTTACCTGGGCTAAAGAAAAACAGACCTGGTCTGTTGCTCAGTGGTCCAAAGTCCTCTTTTCTGATGAGAGCAAATTTTCCATCTCATTTGGAAACCAAGGACCCAGAGTATGGAGGAAGAATGGAGAGACACACACTGCAAGGTGGGTAGTTTCCACAGTCTGTGTTGATTTGGGGAGCTATGTCATCTGCTGGTGTTGGTCCACTGTGCTTCATTAAGTCCAAGGTCAACAAAGCCGTCTACCAGGAGATTTTGGAGCACTTCATGCTTCCTTCCGCAGACAATCTTTATGGGGATGCTGACTTCATTTTCCAGCAGGACTTACCTACACACAATGCCAAAAGCACCAAAACCTGGTTCAATGACCGTGGGATTACTGTGCTTGATTAGCCAGTAAACTCACCTGACCTGAACCCCATAGAGAATCTATGGGGCATTGCCAAGAGAAAGATGAGAGACATGAGACCGAACAATGCAGAAGAGCTGAAGGCCGCTATTGAAGCATCCTGGTCTTCCATAACACCTCAGCAGTGCTACAGGCTGATAGCTTCCATGCCACGTCGCATTGAGGCAGTAATTGCTGCAAAAGGGGCCCAAACAAGTACTGAGTACATACAGTATGCATGCTTATACTTTTCAGAGGTCTGATATTGTTCTATGTACAATCCTTGTTTTATTGATTGCATGTAATATTCTAATTTTCTGAGATTGTGGATTTGTGGTTTTCATGGGCTGTTAGTTATATTGTAGCTAGCTTAGGTATTATTTCACAGGTACGTATTTAGATTTAAATACTGTTAAAGTTAGGGGGTGTTAGGGTTACGTTAGGGTTAGGTTTAGGGTTACATTAGGGTTAGGTTTAGGGGTTAATAGTTTAATTTAGGTTGTTGCGATATGTGGGGGGTTGGCTGTTAGGGTTTAATAGGTTTATTTAGTGGTAGTGATGTGAGAGGCCAGAGGTTTAGGGGTTAATAACTTTATTTAGTTGCGGCGATGTCGGGGAGTGGCGGAGTAGGGGTTAATAACTTTAGTATAGTGGCGGTGATATCGGAGGCGGCAGATTAGGGGTTAATAACATTATGTAGGTGCCGGCGATGTTGGGGGCGGCAGAGTAGAGGTGTTTAGACTCAGGGTTTATGTTAGGGTGTTAGGTTTAAACTTAACTTTTCTTTTCCCCATAGACTTCAATGGGGCGGCGTTACAGAGCTTTTCTTTCCGTGATCGCGGGTGTTAGACTTTCTTCAGACACCTTCTCCCCATTGATGACTATGGGGAAAGTGTGCATGAGCACGTCAAAACAGCGCATGTTCTGTGTGCAGTATGGAGCTTAAAAACCCCATATCACAAGCACAAGCCGGGTTTTGAAAAACTTCTAATGGCTGCGCTATAGGGGGTTAAATAACGCAACTTTTCTTGCATTCGTTAATTTCCCTATAGCGCGCATAGCTCTGAATCTAGGTGATTGTAATCAGAAGACATTTCTGTTGTGTTATAGAATAACATATCAGCCAAGTCTTAAAACAAATTAACATCTTTCTTACTGCATTTATTTTTCAATAGCCAAACTCCGCCCACCATTTGCATCATTTTAAGGATCCAATTAAGAATTTAGTCCACAGACAAAAAGGCTAGCCCCTGTTAGTATAAAATGTGTTGTTCTGCAGTTGTATTATTAAGGGATAAGTATGTAGCAGAGCTAGCCTTGAAAAATCAGCAGGTGCATTTCAAGTTCTGAGAATTAGGAATTGCTCAATTGTCAGAGCTAAATTACATGAAAAGGGTGCAAAATAAATAAAAACAATATGATTTTTATCTTATAGTTTATGTAAAAATCTCAAGGCGTTTACTCTTCCTTTAAATTAGAATGAGACCATCACCCAAGAGATTTTTGCAACAGGATTTCATGGGTGGTGAGAGCTTAGCATAACCAGATTTCCACCCATGATATCCCAGACATGAAACTGGTCGGTGCAGCAAGACACCATCTTGTGACATTTGCCCCATAGCCTATAGTTTTATCTCTCTGATGTTCTTTAATGCCACTCACCAGTTGCTCTTCCAAGTGTGCCGCACGTGGGGATCATGAATACTGTGCTTATCTGCCTGCTCATCCAAGAAATCAAACATGTACTTTATGGCGAGAGGCAGTGCGCTACCGCGGTGCGCCGTGCTGAATATGGTCTCAAAGAGGTCATCCACAAACTTCTGTAATGTGCCCTGTTACAAAGAGAAATGAAACAAATCTTACATCAATTAATATAGTTACAGGAAGAGTCAATTTTGTAAAGTAATGTCATCACCTGTAAGGGACACTGTAGACAAATTATTCTATCGTGCATATTAAACGGCAGCAATAAAATATGTTTAAAATATATGCTTTAAAGGGATACTGAACCCAATTTTTTTCTTTCATGATTCAGATATAGTATGCAATTTTAAACAAGTCGACCCATCTTTGGTCCAGCACCTGGGTAACGCTTGCTGATTGGTGGGTAAATGTAGCGCTACCCAAGGTGCTGAACCAAAAATGTAAGCTTACATTCCTGCTTTTTCAAAGAAAGATACCAAGAGAACGAAGAAAACTTAATAACAGGAGTAATACAAAAAGTTGCTTAAAATTGCATGCGCTATCGGAATCACAAAAAAAAAATTGGGTTCAGTGTCCCTTTAAGTAAAAATAGCTACGTAAAAAAAAAAAAAAGAAATAGGTAAATCTGACAATAGAAGTTAATGAGAAATATCACACTGGCACTCATATGGGCAGACCTCACGGAATCAAATACAACATTTAATGTAAATTTCAATTTTGCAGCAAATTTTTAAATGCCTATTTATGTGATTCAGACATGAAACACAATTTTTTTATTTCATGATTTAGAAAGAGCATGAAATTTTAAACAACTTTCATATTTAGATAGGCTCAGTAGCTGCTGATTGGTTGCTGCACATAGATGCCTTGTGTGATTGGCTCACCATGTGCATTGCTATTTCTTCAACACAGGATAACTAGAGAATGAAGCAAATTCGATAATAGAAGTAAATTGGAATGTTGTTTAAAATTGTATTCTCTATCTGAATCCTGAAATATTTTTTTGGGGTTTAGTGTTCGTTTAACCCCTTAACGACCGAGAACATGCCAGGAACGTCCTACAAAAAACACCCTTAACGACCAAGGACGCTACTGGCACGTCCTCTGGTCTTTCAAGTGGTGGAAGCGATCCTGACCGCTTCCAGCCGCTTTTATGGTATTGCAGTGATGCCTCAATATTGAGGCATCCTGCAATACCAGAGAGCCACTCTGTGGCCCTCTCTGCACCGGCAGCGATGGTGCCAATCGGATATTCATTGGTGGGTGGGAGCATTGGCGATGGGCGGCCCATCACTACCCGTGCGGGGGAACTTTTGTGGGGCGCATGTGCGCGTGTGTGCGCGCGCGCGCAGCAACTACTGCCACCAATGAAAAAGTATAAGAAGGAGGGAGAGGGAGGGGGGGGGGGTACAAATCGGAGGATATGGGAGGGGGAGAGGGAGGGGGGTTTTGAGGAGGGGGCTGCTACACTACGGATAAATTATATTAATTTAAAAAATGGCGGGGACAATTGTGGGGTGGGGGAGGGAAGAGAGCTGTTTGGGAGCGATCAGGGGGTGGGATGTGTCAGGTGGGAGGATGATCTCTACACTAAAGCTAAAATGAACCCTGCAAACTCCCTACAAGCTACCTAATTAACCCCTTCACTGCTGGGCATAATACAAGTGTGGTGCGCAGCTGCATTTAGAGGCCTTCTAATTGCCAAAAGCAACACCAAAGCCATATATGTCTGCTATTTCTGAACAAAGGGGATCCCATAGAAGCATTTACAACCATTTGTGTCATCATTGCACAAGCTGTTTGTAAATAATTTCAGTGAGAAACCTAAAGTTTGTGAAAAAGTTTGTGAAAAAGTTTGTGAAAATTTTTTTTTATTTGATCGCATTTGGCGGTGATGGTGGTGGTATGAAATATACCAAAATGGGCCTAGATCAATACTTTGGGATGTCTTCTAAAAAAAATATATATACATGTCAAGGGATATTCAGGGATTCTTGAAAGATATCAGTGTTCCAATGTAACTAGCGCTAATTTTGAAAACAAAAATGGTTTGGAAATACCAAAGTGCTACTTGTATTTATTGCCCTATAACTTACAAAAAAGCAAAGAACATGTAAATATTGGGTATTTCTAAACTCAGGACAAAATTTAGAAACTATTTAGCATATGAGTTTTTTTGGTGGTTGTAGATGTGTAACAGATTTTGGTGGTTGTAGATGTGTAACAGATTTTTTTCATCATATTTTATATATTTTGTTATAGTAAATTATAAGATATGATGAAAATAATGGTATCTTTAGAAAGTCCATTTAATGGCGAGAAAAACGGTATATAATATGGGTACAGTAAAAGAGTATATAATATGTGTGGGTACAGTAAATGAGTAAGAGGAAAATTACAGCTAAACACAAATACCGCAGAAATGAAAAAATAGCCTTGGTCCCAGACGGTCAACAAATGGAAAAGTGCTCTGGTCACAAAGGGGTTAAAGGAACAGTGTAGTCAAAATTAAACTTTACTAATTCAGATAGGGCATGTAATTATAATTTACCATTTTCTTTTATCATCAAATTTGCTTTGTTCTCTTGGTATTTTGTGTTGAAAGCTAAACCTAGGCTGGCTCATATGCTAATTTCTAAAACTCTTGAAGGACACCTCTTATCTCAGTGCATTTTGTCAGTTTATCTCAGCTAGCCAGAGCTAGTTCTTGTGTGCCATACAGATAACATTTTGCTCACTTCTGTAGAGTCATTTATGAGGCAACACTGATTGGCTAAAATGCAACTGTTAAAATAACTATGATAAGGTGCAGTCTGCAGAGCTTAGTTACAAGGTAATCACAGAGGTAAAAAGTATATTAATATAACCGAGTTGGTGATGCAAAACTGGACAATGGCTAATAAAGGGATTAGCTGTATTTTTAAACAAATATTTTCAAGTAGCCTGTCCCTTTAAGTTCTAATGGCACAAGAAACTGTTAGTGCACGTGTCTCCTAGCAACCAAGTTAAAAGGAAATCTACTCCTTTGACTTTCTGTAGAGACCACAGCCCCCTTGTTTGGCTGTGATAGGAAGCAATGTACTTTTCACAAATTATGTTAAATAAAATAAAAGTTAAAATCCTTTAAAAATGATGAATACATAGTGCAATGATCTTTATTAAGTATAACCCATTGCTTAATACTTTCTTATTACAACAATTATAGACTGTTTTATTTCTCTTAAAAAACATATAAAATACTTCTGCAACTTTTTGAAGTAAAAGAAACACTGTATATTATGTTTTGTTGTGTGCACAAATGTGTGTGTGTTTCTGTATCACTATTGAAGAAAAAATTTGTTTTCTACTTTGTTTAAGTTGAGTATTTTTTAAATTTATATTTTTATACGTGTACAAACAATTTATTATATGAAGTTGAACAGCTGTTCAAAGAAAGGACTCTATAATATCCATTCACAGAGAGGTAAATAAAGTTATATACTAAACAAAAAAATGGCAATCAATCTGTTTTATGGAGATGAAAATTAATTTTTACGGCAGAGAAGGAATGAATTTAATCAGTTAGATTTTGACAACACCTGCTTGCCTGACGCAAGGCATAGGAATATGAATATTTTAGCTGGTAAGCACCTGCAGTTTGAAATTTCCTTATGCATAGTATTCAGCATTAGATGGGCATTTTAATAAATTATTTGTATACCTGGTTTGTATCGTTATTCAAATGCTGTGCAACATAGCACACAGTAAAAAAAAAAAAAATCACAGTACTTATCTCAGCCTCAACCACTCTAGATCTCTCTTTTTAAGAAAAGGAGCAATTTTATGAGAGGTAAGTGCTGTATTTTAAGGCACATAGCAGTGTAAAAATATCTTCTAATGTGTAAGGGCATTTTATAACTGAGTATTTAACACCTTCAAAGTTACAGTATAGTCATCTCCATAGCAAGTAATGCACTAATAGCAGCTAGCTCAACATATCTTGTGAACCAATGATAACAGGCATATGTATGTAGCCACAAGTAATTGCTTCACTAGCTAGGTATACTTTTAAATAAAGGATACTAAGAGAACAAAGTGAACTGGGTAATAGACGTAAACTGATAGCCTCTTGAAACTGCAAGCCTTGTCTGAGTCACGAAAATGTTATTTTGGGTTTTATGTCACTTTAACAAGCTCAAAATGTGTGTTTTTTAAATACTTGATTTTTTATTTTTTTAAAAATTGGTTTTGATTTTCTTAAAAGAGGCACTGGGCAATGCTCAGCGTGCATTCTCCTCTATCTCAGATGCAAGTGTGTGAAATTAAATGGTTTCTATATTTAAAGCTAACGTTAAGTCACCAGAGTATCTGCTATGGGAGCAGTTACTATTCAGCTCTTCTTTAAACCACCGCATGTTAAAAAAAAACAGCAGCAAATCAACATCATTAGTGCTGAGTTCAAGCTTTGCTTTGCTGTTATTTAGTGGTTCCTTGTAATAAGCAGGAAATAAAGTGACTGCACATACCAGATGGCTTGTTAGGCACTGTACAACCATCCAGGTTACTATTACTCTTTCTCTAACGCCACCATAGGAAGAAATAATTGTTGCTAATATCTAGCAATCTCATTGTATTGAAGCATATACTGTACAGATGCTTTTATTATTTTAATACTTGCTAGTTTATTCCCCTCTAGTTTCATAATAATGAGCTCAACAATGCTGTACACAATACTTAAAGGGACATTGTAGTCAATTATTGTTAGGTGTCAAAAAGCACTTTTCAAAAAACATGTATATATATATATATATATATATATATATATATATATATATATATATATATATATATATATATATATATATATATATATATATATATATATATATATATATATATATATATATATATATATATATATATACATACACACATAGTATGAGGTGGAGAAATATCACTATAGTTTACCAGTCAGGGGAAAGTTGTTAGTCCACTCAATTTTAAAAATAGGAAAAAGTCTAATATTATAATTATATATGAAAATATTTTTTTAAACATGTTTAAATAGTGTTCTTCCACATAGATGATGCCATTTTTAGTACAATGTCCCTTTAATAGTATAAGCAAATATAAATGTAGAGCAGAGTTGGGACCAGCTTTTTGTCTGCCAGCCACTAGTTAAGATGCTACAGTAAAATAGCAGCTTCCTAACTTGTCTGCCACCTCAGGGGTATTAAAGTTAACTCCTCCAACAAATCTTTGTTCTGGGTGATTGACAGGCCCTTCTCTCGTGCAATAGGTCATGTGGGAGAAGGGATTTTCACTGCGGGCAGTGGATGAGCAGAAAATGTGGGCTGACAAGTTCCCTAGCTGGCAACCTTGTCCACTCAAAAAAATATAAACAGGGCTTTTATAAGTAAAAGTTTTCACTTGCCTATACAGTTCACTATGTACAGTTAAAAGATGCAATTTCTATTGAATGTTATAGATTTAGGGAGTTACTTTTAGGAATAATATAAGCATGAGAAAGATATAAGCCGGCATTAAAGGGACACTGAACCCAATTTTTTTCTTTTCTGATTCAGATAGAGCATGCAATTTTAAGCAACTTTCTAATTTACTCCTATTATCAATTTTTAGTTATTCTCTTGCTATCTTTATTTGAAAAGCAAGAAAGTTTAGAAGCCGGCCCATTTTTGGTTCACAACCTGGGTTGTCCTTGATGATTGGACATCACCAATAAACAAGTGCTGTCCAGTGTTCTGAACCAAACATTGTCTGGCTCCTTAGCTTAGATGCCTTCTTTTTCAAATAAAGAAAGCAAGAGAACGAAGAAAAATTGATAATAGGAGTAAATTAGAAAGTTGCTTAATCTGAATTATGAAAGAAAAAAATGTGGGTTTAGTGTCCCTTTAACATGACAGTTTACCGAAATGGAAATTGTTTGTCATATTTAAAGCATGGAATTGTTCTGAAGTGAAATAAATATTATTTTAAGAGACGTTTTTCTACTAGACTGATTTATCTTCAGTGGTGCTTTATCAGCATATGATAAATTAATCTCATAGGTAACATAATACAAAGTGTTATGTATCTTGCTGGAACCAAAGACATGATTTCTGAATATGCCTCAGTAAATCTCCTAGATATAAAATATCATTTTTTTTATCTCATGGGGCCACTTGGTTTTTTACATAGTGCTACTGATTTTATTTTAAAAATCTCATTTCTACTAATGCAATGCGGTATCTAGTGAAAACCAACTAGCAGATTAATAATATGTTTTTATATAGAACAGATTTTTGGATCAAATAAATATTATGTTTACAATATTACTTATTTTCCAGAGAACATTTTCCAGAGAACAAGTAATATTTTGCTGTATTTCTATTTTGTGCACTGATACCCTGTTGACTTTATTTCATTTTGTAATATATTCCCAGTATACCATTCAATTTAAAAACCCCAAATTCTGAAAAAAACAAACAACAAAATAAACACAAGACAAACAAACAAAAACAAAACTGTTGGATGGTGTTTGTGCATTCTAAAATTGTAGAGCTGCCATTTTTTATATATTATACAAAACAACTGAATTATTTTTCATAGTTTGGTTTTGTGAATTTATATAATGTGCTGTCCCTGGACATAGTTTGTATACTAACTTTCTGCAGCATACGCATATATCCAGTGAGGGCCGTGCACCTGTATTCAAACAACATGCCTGCTCAGAGAGGTGGCAATGGGGTGTATAGCTTCTGAAGACGTAAGTTGTGTCATACTGCCACTGCTTACTTTCAGAAATACAGTAATAACTTTTACTAGAAGTATTTTTGCTATTGGAAGTATAAAGCAAAAATGCTTCTATTTAAAATTAAAATGTACTCACGTACATTTCATTGTTTACTTAAATTAATATTCCAAAAGATGTGGGAGCAGTTATGATATTAAAGCATTTTTATATATGCACACTATACATCTGTAACTAAGCACTGTACATAACTGTTTTAAAACACATTAAAAAGAATTTGCAGGTTTTATTTCTATTTAACAGTTCTCCACAGCCTTCTAAAAAAACAATCACTTTGTAGTATGTTGTAAGATCAAGCATCATTATTTGGTATGTAGTATCCCTTTTAGGTGATTAAAACATGAACACAATTTCTAATTGTAAATCATAGGAAAAGAAGGTAAACAATATATTTAAAATTACAAGTTTTGCACTAAACCCGGTGAATAAATAATGCAAAGAATTTTGCGGTACCGCATTTTCCACAGCGCTGCCATTACAAGTTACAAAAAAAACTTCTTGTGTTGTGCGTTATAGTGCGATAAGCTCCATACCGCACAAAAGTCAAGTCCTGACTAGTCGTGCTCGTGTACGTTTTCCCCCATAGACATCAATGGAGAAAAAGTGTTAGAAAAAAAGCTAACACCTGCAATTGCGGAATGGCAATCACTATAACGCAATCCCCATTGATGTCTATGGGGACAAGAAGTTTATGTAAAGCCTAACACCCTAACATAAACCCCTAGTCTAAATACAATGCGAAAACACACGCGCTTCCGTACTCATTTGGAAACAATGATCACCCATTAGCTGCATGCACAGTGGTTCACAGCATCGCCTATCAGCGCATGAGCAGGTAGAGACTGCAGCAAGAACGCGCAATTGAAAGACACAGGGACTGCTGAAGGCGGAAATAGGTCTCTAAGCGGTAGGGATTTTTAGATATAAATTTTATTAGAAAATATTTAAGTAATGTAAAAAAAAAAACTTAGCGACTAGATTAGGGTCATATGGAGACATGCTAGGTTGTATTGCTTAATCTCAAACTTTCCCTTCACTTAAAACTATATATATAAACCAAATATAACTGTTATAAAAACATAAAATACACCAAAAAAAAACAAAATTACTAAATAAAAAAATCCTAATACTACGGAAAAAAAAACTAACATTACAAAAAAAAAACAAAGTCTAAAATTACGAAAAATAAAAAAAATCTAAGATTTCAAAAAATAATAAACAAAATTATCCAAAATAAAAAAATTAAAGGGACACTGAACCCAAATTTTTTCTTTTGTGATTCAGCTAGATTTTGCAAATTTAAGTAACTTTCTAATTTACTCCTATTATCAATTTTTATTCGTTCTCTTGCTATCTTTATTTGAAATGCAAAAATGTAAGTTTAGATGCCGGTCCATTTTTGGTGAACAACCTGGGTTGTTCTTGCTGATTGGTGGATAAATTCACCCACCAATAAACAAGTGCTGTCCATGGTCTGAACCAAAAATTGGCTGGCTCCTTAGTTTAGATGCCTTCTTTTTCAAATAAAGATAGCAAGAAAATGAAGAAAAATTGATAATAGGAGTACATTAGAAAGTTGCTTAAAATTGCTGTTCTATCTGAAACACAAAAGAAAAAATTTGGGTTCAGTGTCCCTTTAAACCTAATCTAATACCCCTATAAAAAAACACCCCAAAATAAAAAAAAAACATTAATCTAACAAAATACTACCAATAGCCCTTAAAAGGGCCTTTTGTACGGCAATGCCCTGAAGCAATCAGCTATTTTTTGCAAAACAATTACAAAGTCTCTCCTAACAATACAACCCCCAAAATAAAAAAAACCTAAATAAAATACACCTAAGTTACCCATTGTCCCTATAGGGCATTGCCCTTAAAAGGGCAATCAGCTCTTTTGCTGCCCATTAAAAAAATAAAAAAAACCCTAATCTAAAAAAAAAAAACACCACAAAAAACAAACAAAAAACTTAACCTGAAAAAATGTACTTACCGTTCCTGAAGTCCAGACATCCATCTTCTTCCAGGCGGAGCAAAGACCGAAGGCAACACTGCCAGACATAGAGGCCCATTTATCAAGCTCCGTATGGAGCTTGTGGGCCACGTGTTTCTGGCGAGTCTTCATACTCGTCGAAACAGCCGCTGCTCTATAACCATGTTCGCCTGCTCTGAGCAGGTGGACAGGAATCGCCACAATTCAACCTGATCGAGTACGATCGTGTTGATTGACACCTCCCTGCTGGCGGCCCATTGGCCACGAGTCTGCAGGGGGTGGCGTTGCAGCAGCAGCTCTTGTGAGCTGCTGGTGCAATGCTGAATACAGAGAGTGTATTGCTCTCCACATTCAGTGAGGTCTTGCGGACCTGATCCGCACTGTCGGATCAGGTCTGCAAAAAAACGTTGTTAATTAGGCCTCATTGGCTGTAATGCTCAAGCCATGTGTCCGCACTAAATTTGCCCTTTCTGATGCCACCACAAGCTACCCATTGCAATGAACAACCTGGAGTGCCAACAGAGGCGTGCACTCTGTGTGCCTCATGCAATAAATTCTCTGATTGGCTGTATTGCCCCAGCCTTAGGAATACAAAAATAAATAAGTTAAATTGGGGGCCAGAAATAATGAAAGCAAAAAATGCAATTTTCTAAAATGACATACATTTCATAAATCAAAAAAAGTCCAATAAAAAAAAAGTTCAATGTATTTCTATTATCAAATGAACCTCTTTTGTTACAGGCATATTATTTATTCATGTTTTTAATGCTTTATGGTTTAGCGCTGCGGAATCTTTTGGCGCTCTACAAATAACCGATAATAATAATAATAACTACCCGTCACGCGCAAAAAGCTTACTTCTAGCAGAATTAGCGCGCGAGCAGGAGCAATAAATATTGCTCATATATTAAATCACTTGAAAGTGATGCAGCATAACTATAAATAGCTGACATGAAAACATCACCTGAAGATCTCTATGTAAAAAGGGAGGACATTTTATCGCACATTTTCTTCAGCTCACCAGAATAAGTGCTCTGTGAACAGTTAATGCTGCTGCAAGTTGAAAACAAAAAACAAACAAACACAATAGCCAATCGGCATCAGCAGTGCTGAGGTCTTACATTGCGCTGCTGTGTTCTCATGAGATTTCAGAGTAAACTTCCTTAAACTGAATAGGAAAATAACAGATGCACACTCCCTTGCAAGTCCTGGGACTAAAGTCCCTTTACAGTGAGGTGTGAACACTTAGGAAATTTTGAGGTAAATATCTTTGTTTTTAAAATAGAGATGTTCAGATTTTATAGTCAGCTTTTTACAGCTATTCTGCATCACTTTCAAGTGCTTCAACATTTGGGAATCATGTCCTTTTAATATGATGAATAGAAAGGTTCAACTTCACAGCATAATGTTAACAGTTTATTTATCATGCCCCATATAATGTTTTCTGCTTTCACCAGTGATGAAGGTTTAAGAAGCAATGTACTACAGTTAACAAGGAACTGGATAATATATGGTCTCTGACACGTATACAGCATTAGACTGGTATCAGGAGAGATACAAATTAAATTAACAACAGCAGACAAGAAATTTTAAGGTGTATGACTAGGACATATGAAGACTATAGAGACTGAAGCCAAAAAGTCAATGACTTGGGCAGGTAATTGATAAATTAATAATTTATTTATAGCAAAAATGAGGCATTTGGAAATGATCCACTGCTTGTCATCAACATTTATAGCTCAATAATCTTACTACTAAAAAGTGATCATTTGTAGACCGCAATTGATCTGGCAATTAGTTTAGGTTTTGTAATCTACCAGAGAGCAGAGAAATGCAGTTCTTACAAAAAGCATGAGCTAGTACACGGTCTGTATTCACGTTTGCCAGCTGAGTTACAAATTAGAACTTATGTAAAACTGCAGCAGCAGTTTAAAATTTTTTTTTTAAAAAAATGAATATTTGCACTAAAGAAATTTCTTGTTTTTTTACATATATTCATTAAAGAATATTTTTGTCAACTGACACGTGTATCACATTATGTGATGAACAAATACAGTACAATGTGCCCTGTATTTCATATTCACTCAGAAATGTCTGGGAGATGTGGAAGTAAAAATGCACTGATTTTAACTATATCAATATAGACAAACATGCAATGCAATTTTAAGCAACTTTCTAATTTACTCTTATTATGATTTTTTTTGTTCCCTTGGTATCTTTATTTAAAAAGCAGGAATGTAAGCTTAGAAGCCGGCCCATCTTTGGCTCAGCACCTGGGTAGCGCTTGCTATCCAGGGTGCTGAACCGAAAATGGGTCAGCTCGTAAACTTTACATTCCTACTTTTTCAAATAAAGATACCAAGAAAATGAAGAAAAAATGATAACAGGAGTAAATTAGAAAGTTGCTTAAAATTGCTGCTCTATTTGAATCATGAAGGACAAAAATTTGGGTTCAGTGTCCCTTTAAAGAGAGTTGGTGACATCTCCCTGTGCAGTAATTGTACAACATACTCTGACAATCTCCCTAAACTGAAACCCAACTTAAATCCACTTCAGAAAAAACTACTTTAGACTCAATTAAACCCACTAGAACTGCCGCTGTGTGGAATTAATATTAGTCATTTTACCATTATAATCATTGTATTATTTTTTGCAGAAAGGAAAATCAAGAACTGCAAAAGCTTAGAAAGTTATTTTTTTTCTATCTCCTTTATCTTTATTTTGTAGTTTGAAGTTGCTGTGTTTGCCTAATGAAAACTACCTAGAATAAAAAAATATGAATACTGCAGTATGCTCTGTTTTCTGAAATAGCAGGTTTGCCTATTGAAGATTTCACCCATAATTTAAAATTTTAATACTGCTGCCATGAGTGCACACAGAACAAAATAACACTAGCAAATCTTAGCAAAAAAGAGTTCAGGAGAGCTTCCAACGGTAAACAAAGTAAAAATGACACTTGATTGGGTTTGGGGTATTAGACCAAGAACTGATATGTTTCCTGTTGTTTTTAATCAAACCCAATAAAGTGTCATTTTTACTTTGTTTACCGTTGGAGGCTCTCCTGGACTCTTTTTTGCTATTTATCATAGCGGATTTCAGGGATCCGCTTTACCTCTTTGATCCTCAGCCTGTTAGTGTGCACTATTTACTCCACAGCCTATGACGTCAGGACCTGGAGGAGTATTGAATGCGGATTGGTGCTCAGCCGGTCACATGGTACGGAACAACAGTTACAAGGGACGAGCAGAAGTTAGGAGCTGTGTGTCTCCAAGCCGCTTTTCTGATCTGTCCTATTGATTGAGACTAAGGGGCTGATTTATCAAGCTCCGTATGGAAACAGAAGTTATGAAGCAGCGGTCTAAAGACTGCTGCTCTATAACTTGTCCACCTCATCTGAGGCCATGGACAGAAATTAACCCGATCGAATACGATTTGGTTGATTGACACCCCCTGCTAGTGGCCGATTGGCCGCGAATCTCCAGGGGGTGGCATTGCACCAGCAGTTTACAAGAACTGCTGTTGTAATGATAAATGCAGACAGCGTATGCTTTTTGCTACATCGTGTCATGTCCGCTCGCACTATGATAAATATACCCCATAATCTTTATGTGGGTGAGTGAAACAACCTGTTAGGTATTACCCTTTGCCGCAGCATTAGCAGATTAGTGCCTGATCTGGGAGCTATCACGCTGAGACCACTTTGAGCTAGCCGGTAGTACTTGCCATGGAACTTCATCTAGCTTTCCCTTTTACATGTGTAATCTGGCAGTTTGTGATTTGGGGATTGTGAACAATATGCTGAATTGAACATCAATGTGTTAACTAGTCTCACCCACTCGTTGGTTTAAATGTCTCTCTGCTTAATCTGTTTGTGGACTGCCATTTTCTCTTTAAGGCTCATACTTTCCACACTACATTATTCATCATTTGTACTAGCAAATCTTCTCTTATTGCAGGTTCAGCCCATTTAAATAGACATTTTCATAAGAGTAATGGGTTGTGTTTTCAATGCAAAAAAACAACACTTTCAAATACAAAACTAAATACTAAACATTCTGCAGCTGGTACAAAAAGTAGCACATGAAGGTGAAACAGAATTTACAGTACAGTGTCCATTTAAGATATTTAAAGTCTATAACATAAAACAATAGATATAATTACGCAGGGAGAGTGGCTATACCTTGGTAGCTAGCAATCTTGTTAAGTAGATCTCTGAGACCATCTTGCTCCCTCTGTCTCCTTCTTTTTGATCACCGTGTTCATGGTTCTTAACTAAGTGCCAAACTTTTACCCCGCTCTCAAGGTCAGGCGTTATCATTGGCGTTCGCGATCGTAGGCTGTCTGGGCTTCCAGTATACCGGATCATATTTTCTGAAACAGACATCAGCACTTAGTTATTTTCTAACACAAATGCAACACACACACACACACACACACATTAAAGCAGTAGTTAAACATAAGCAAACACAAGGGTGTCTGCCTTTGTTTAATAACACCCGAATATGTGCAAACATACATTTATTTTAGAATGCTTACCAGAACTATCATACCGTGTATTATTGTATTATAGCAGAAATCTTTATAAAGACATTAACATATTTTAATAGGTGTAACATTACTATGTGAAATGTT
The DNA here is from genome assembly GCF_027579735.1 of Bombina bombina. Taxonomy (NCBI): domain Eukaryota; kingdom Metazoa; phylum Chordata; class Amphibia; order Anura; family Bombinatoridae; genus Bombina; species Bombina bombina. Next base: position 48,059,524 of record NC_069504.1, on the reverse strand, counting down.
CTGGTTAATAAAGATTCAGGTGTGTATTACTGATACTACACCATGATATAGAATAATTATTTTCTGCTTTATCGAACCATCCACTCTTTATATAAACAAAAAAATGGGGAAGAAAAAAGGAATGCGTTTGTGCATTACTCCGATATCACAAAATGTAACTTTTAATATTAATATAAAACACTATTAATATGAGGGACTAAAAACATTATACCCATTCTACTGGTAGGGAAAACAAATTGCTAAAAACAAGCTACAAGTCTCCAAAAAAAAAGGGAAAAGGTACTGATGAGGATAAGGAAGAAAGATAGGCTGCTCCAAATATCCCCTTAAGTTCCTGACCGATAAATGTAACTTCTGTTCTGCGTCAGGTGAAAGAGCGGTGACAGAAAAGGTAGGAATAAAGGAATAGCAGACAATTGATAAAGGTCACGTAGACTGAAACGCGTTTGCCTGCTATTTATTATTCTTTATTCCTACCATTTCTGTTACAGCTCTTTCCCCCTTCCCTGACAACAAAATCACATTCCCCCTAGGACTTCAATGCAGCCTAAAAAATTTAAAGAAACACCCACAAGTTGCACAAACATGATCATGGTTATTTAAAAACACAACATAAGAAGATAATATTGCATATTTCATAATCCAATGTTGTGCACATAGCAGAAAATATATTTATTTTTAAAGATATTAAAATATATATCTAATGGATTTTATATATATATATATATATATATATATATATATATATATATATATATATATATATATATATATATATATATATATATATATATATATATAATTACAGGGCTCAAAATTTCCACTCTTTACTAGCCATTGGCGAGTGGAAATTTAATGGTGGTGAGAAGAAGTTAGTGAGTGAAAAAATGTAAACTCCTATAGAAGCAGTGACAAACGCATTTTGCACTATGTGCTAAAAATATTAACTGAAGGGATATTATATATCATAGAAAGGGCAACGATATGTTATTCCTCTATGGCTGTAGGGACACCATTAGTGCTTAGACTGTTACTTCTGAGAGGGTAAACAGGGCAGAGAGAGGGAGATAGATTGGAGAGGAAAAGTAAAAGTGGAGAAAAATATAGCTTTACAGGAGAGTGGAGGAAAAAAAAGAAAGAGCGAAGAAATTTGAGAGAGGGGAAAGGAAGAGTGTAAAGAGAAGATATGGCCTGAGAGATAAGGGAGAGGGTATAAAGAGAGATTGAAGGGAGGAGAGAGGGGTAAAAGATTGTTAAGAATGAGGGAGGGAGAGATGATAATTATTAAAAGAAATCTCCAGGTCTGCTATGACCTTCAATGACTGTCAGCACTCTCTTGCTCCACTCTCTCACTTCAACAACTTTCTATTTCTATCCAGTTGTTGTCTTACCCAGAAACACCAAGTTGATGTTGCTAAATGCTACATACTTTTTTTTGTTAAACTATTATTATTATTTAATTTGCTAAGGTATAAAATAAAAAATATTAAAAATGGATGTACAATAATGTGTGTAACAATGGCTAAACATATGTAAAGATGAAGTGGAGTAGTGGGTGTGGTATGGACAGGAAGTGGCGAGTAACATTTTGGCCTGGCAAGTAGCTTACAACCTGAAATTTTGAGCTCTGCATGATTATATATGGGTATATATATATATATATATATATATATATATATATATATATATATATATATATATATATATGACTATCTATTTAAACATACATAGAATATATTCCTCTTTGTGAAGAATACTGGAATGTGAAATACTGTATTTACAGTACATACACAGTAAACACTTTATTAAAAATGAATATTGCATAAATATGATCTTTCATGTTTCATCCACTTGCCGGCAAAGTGCTCCAATGCACACACACACACACATATATATATATATATATATATATATATATATATATATATATATATATATATATATATATACAGTATCTCACAAAAGTAAGTACATCACTCACATTTTTGTAAATATTTTATTATATCTTTTCATGTGACAACACTGAAGAAATGACAATTTGCTACAATGTACAGTAGTGAGTGTACAGCCTGTATAACAGTGTAAATTTGCTGTCCCCAACACACAACCATTAATGTCTAAACCTTTGGCAACAAAAGTGAGTACACCCCTAAGTGGAAATGTCCAAATTGGGCCCAAATTGTCAATATTTTGTGTGGCCACCATTATTTTCAAGCACTGCCTTAACCCTCTTGGGCATGGAGCTCACCAGAGCTTCACAGGTTGCCACTGGAGTCCTCTTTCCACTCCTCCATGACGACATTACAGTGCTGGTGGATGTTAGAGACCTTGCGCTCCCCCACCTTCCATTTGAGGATTCCCCACAGATACTCAATAGAGTTTAGGTCTGGAGACATGCTTGGCCAGTCAATCACCTTTACCCTCAGCTTCTTTAGCAAGGCAGTGGTTGTCTTGGCGGTGTGTTTAGGGCCATTATCATGTTGGAATACTGCCCTGCAGTACATTCTCTGAAGGGAGGGGATCATGCTCTGCTTCAGTATGTCACAGTACATGTTGGCATTCATGGTTCCCTCAATGAACTGTAGCTCCCCAGTGCACTAATGCAGGCCCAGATCATGACACTCCCACCACCATGCTTGACTGTAGGCAAGACACACTTGTCTTTGTACTCCTCACCTGGTTGCCGCCACACACGCTTGACACCATCTGAACCAAATAAGTTTATCTTGGTCTCATCGGTCCACAGGACATGGTTCTAGTAATCCATGTCCTTAGTCTGCTTGTCTTCAGCAAACTGTTTGTGGGCTTTCTTGTGCATCATCTTTAGAAGAGGCTTCCTTCTGGGACGACATCCATGCAGACCAATTTACACTGGTCTGAGCACTGACAGGCTGACCCCCACCCTTTAAACCTCTGCAGCAATGCTGGCATCACTCATACATCTATTTCCCAAAGACAACCTCTGGATATGACGATGAGCATGTGCACTCAACTTCTTTGGTCGACCATGGCGAGGCCTGTTCTGAGTGGAACCTGTCCGGTGAAAGCGCTGTAAGGTCTTGCCCACCATGTTGCAGCTCAGTTTCAGGTTCTTGGCAATCTTCTTATAACCTAGTCCATCTTTATGTAGAGCTACAAGTCTTTTTTTCAGATTCTCAGAGAGTTCTTTGCCACGAGGTGCCATGTTGAACTTCCAGTGACCAGTATGAGAGAGTCTGAGAGAGAGATAACACCAACTTTAACACACCTGCTCCCCATTCACACTGGAACGAGTCACATGACACCGGGGAGGGAAAATGGCTAATTGGGCCCAATTTGGACATTTCCACTTAGGGATGTACTCACTTTTGTTGCCAACGGTTTAGACATTAATGGCTGTGTGTTGAGTTTTTTGAGGGGACAGCAAATTTACACTGTTATACAGGCTGTACACTCACTACTTTATATTGTAGCAAAGTCTCATTTCTTCAGTGTTGTCACATGAAAATATATAATTAAATATATACAAAAATGTGAGGGGTGTACTTACTTTTGTGAGATACTGTATATATGTGTATGTGTGTGTATATACATACAATGTGTTTATATGTGTGTGTATATGTATATATGTCTGTAAATACAAATATACACATATAAATACATAAGTACAGACATATAAACCTCTAGCGCAAATCACAACTTGTAATATGGGTGGAAGTAAAACTGCACGCGAACTGCTTTAAAACCAAAATATTGCTTGCATGCAAACGATATTGCTCCACACGTAATCTAGGCCAAAACTGGCCTTAGAGGGAACGCTGCTAGCAAGTGTCATATTGACCTAGATGAATAGACTGGAATGAGGTAGGGGAGTGGCCTCTTGCAAAAGTAAGATCACAGGTCAAATAAATTGACCATCACTTCACCTAGATTTTTAACAGTTTGGTGGGTGTACCTGACATTAATATATAAAGTTGAGTGAAGTGCCAATACATGATATCATACACATCAAACATGAACCACCAGCGACAAAAAAACAATACCTGCAACATTTAGGAAACACACTTGCAAAATGGCTTCTGTACAGGTTTGTAATTGTAAAATATTTCTATACATTGTTTTATGGTAAAGGTGTCTCCCTGGATAGATAGAAAGGTGTCCCCAGGGGTTGCTATGTTTATTCTGGGACGTTCTTGCTCTTCATAGAATTCATAGACTCGCACAAATACAGATGGTAAGGCCAGGAACACCCACTAACCATTGTGAGAAGAAAATAGTGTAAAAGATAACTTGCTGGATGCTTGCAGGCAGGAGGAGGCCTTTCAGCCCCTAGGTGTGCAAGTTGTAATAGCAATGAGACATTGCTGTGTATGTTTTACACCATTACCATTTATACAGATGAAGACTGAATGCACTTTTTGTAGTGGCTCTATAATCTCATGTTATGACAATGATAGGAACTTGTGAGTAAGTGATTTGGATCCTCAGCATGTCCTTATATCTCTTTCTTTCCTTTGATATATTTCATGCATCTCCGTCTAATTATGGGTGCTGCCATTTTGGAACCTAGGTTACACTGCAGATGTCTGAAGAAGAGTTACTGCACATGTGCAAACACGTCAGCACTGGAATTTAGTGAAGACTAGATTTCAACATGGCGGCATCCATGTCTAGAGGGAGGAGAGGAATAACCTCAATAATATGCATATGAAATATATTATTACCTATCTGTACATTAATCCTATTTTACATGCAAAGTGTTTCATTTAGAACACAGAAGATGTGGACTTGAGTATTTTGTATTACTAATAATAACTTTCTTATTACATAGGGTGACCATATTGCTGCTTTAAAATAGGATACTTATGAAAAATACATATGTCAGGGCTGTTTAAAGAAATGTTTTGAATAACGTTCCATTAAAAGAACCCTGACATATGTATTTTTCATATGTGTCCTGTTTTAAAGCACCAATATGGCCACCCTATTATTTCGTGTCCATATGTACAATATTACCCCTTGCCTGCCATAGGGGCTGCAACGCATTTCTTACCAATCTGCTATAGGCCAGAGATCAAATAGTGTATGGCAGCACCACAATAAATTTATAGACACAAATGGTTCATCTATAGTATAAACCTTTGTGTTTGTCCCTTACATACAAGGTCATTGGCTGATAAACCCACTGATATTCAAGGGGGGGCGTCTCTGCGGATCAATACTAAAACAGCAACAGTGCAATCAATCCCCATTGTGTTCCATAGCTACAAGATGCAATCCTCATCTACACATTTGTTTATGATAGTTACAGCATAATGGATTCAAGGCTTGAAGCTATTTATTCTAGTTATGCTCAAAGGGAATAAAGCGTGACAGAATGAAATGATTAACTGAGAGACAAGAAAAGGGCTCTGTGTATTGGAAGCAATTATAGTCCAATGGTGTATATTGCCTCTTTCTTAATCAATCTTTAGGACAAAGCAGCACAGAACAGTATTAGTTTGTAAATTAGAACAGGTTGATTTTGAATTCTAATTATTATCAGTCAATGAATCAACGTGCATGAAGCAAGATTATCCTGGCGTGAGTTGTGAGCCCTGAGAGAATAACGGTGGGAACGAATGGAGAGATCAAGATGAAGAGAAATCGTTGTGGGACATCAGATGGAAAACAACTTGACCAAATAAAGACATTTTAAAAAGTGATGAAAAACACTAAAAGTCACAGTAAAATCAAAATAAACTTTTCATGGTTGCAGGTTTTACACGTCCAAAGCAATTCAGGGATGTTAAGAAATTTTAGATCTCCCAAACTAATTAATAAAATATAGTTGCATTTAAAAGGGACAGAAAAGTGAAAAATAAAGTTTTATTGTTCAGGTAAAGCATGTCCTTTTAAGCAGCTTTCCAATTTACTGCTAATATTCAATTTTCTTCATTCTCTTTCAATCCTTTTTTGAAGTGTAAACTTAGATAGGCTCATGAGAGCTTAGGAGAGTACATTTATTTTAGCATTGTATGGAAGCATGTTGTACATTGTTGCAAACACTGCTGCTATAGAGGGCTAAAGACACATGCACACGTGTGAGCCTACCAATGTTTTCTCTTCAACAAAGGATGCTAAGAGGATGAAGCAAATTTGATAATATAATAGAACTAAATTGGAATGTTTTTTTTCTATTTGCTCACTCTCTTGGAATCATGAAAGTTTAATTTTGACTTTACTATCACTATTAATTTTGACTTTACCTACACTATTTAGGTGCCTCGGTAAGTCCCTTCCATTTTATGCAAAACTCAACTAATTATCTTGCTCCAAACGTCTTCCTTTCTTTGCTAGAAACCATTGGCAAAAGCATTTAAAGGCCCAATAAAGTATTATTGTGATTCAGGCAGAGCATACACTTTTAAACAACGTTCCAATTCACTTCTGTTATCTAATTTGCTTAGTTCTCTTAATATCCTTTGATGAAAAGCACACCTAGGTAGGTTCTGGAGCTGGGAACTAGCTGTTGATTGTTGGTTGCACATATATGCATCTTTTCATTGGCTTACTGGTGTGGTCAGCTAGCTCCCAGAAGTACATTGCTGTACCAAGCGAATGAAGTAAATCTATGCTCTATCTGTATCATAAAAAAAGACATTTCTGTTTCATGTCCCTTTAACGAAAATCTTCCAAATACGCACTCCCATTTATTAAATAGCAAACTGTATACAGTAGGATTTTATAAGGCAAAATGACGATAAATATGGGACCATAGAGCAAGTATTTACAAAAGAATGACTTTTAAATATCTCTAAAATTGCTCGTCTACTGATAACAGAGGTACAGTTTGTGTGGGTACCTAATACAAATGACTGACACTGAGAAAATGCTTCAGGACAAAAATAAAATCTTTCATGATTCAGATAGAACATACAATGTTAAATAACTTTCCATTGTACTTCTATTATCACACTTTCCTTGTTTTATTGTTATCCTTTGTTGAAAAGCAGGAAGGTGAGCTCGGGAGTGTGCATGTGCCTGCAGTACTATTTGGCAGCAGTTTTGCAACAATGTTATACATTAGCAAGAGCACTAGATGGCAGCAGTTTTATAACAATGTTATACATAAGCAAGAGCACTAGATGGCAGCAGTATTATAACAATGTTATACATTAGCAAGAGCACTAGATGGCAGCAGCTTTATAGCAATGTTATACATTAGTAAGAGCACTAGATGGCAGCAGTTTTATAATAATGTTATACATTAGCAAGAGCACTAGATGGCAGCAGTTTTATAACAATGTTATACATCAGCAAGAGCACTAGATGGCAGCAGTTTTATAACACTGTTATACATTAGCAAGAGCACTAGCTGGCAGCAGTTTTATAACAATGTTATACATTAGCAGGAACACTAGATGGCAGCAGTTTTATAACAATGTTATACATTAGCAAGAGCACTAGATGGCAGCAGTTTTATAACAATGTTATACATCAGCAAGAGCACTAGATGGCAGCAGTTTTATAACAATGTTATACATTAGTAAGAGCACTAGATAGCAGCAGTTTTATATTAATGTTATACATTAGCAAGAGCACTAGATGGCAGCAGTTTTATAATAATGTTATACATTAGCAAGGGCACTAGATGGCAGAAGTTTAATAATAATGTTATACATTAGCAAGAGCACTAGATGGCAGCAGTTTATAATAATGTTATACATTAGCAAGAGCACTAGATGGCAGCAGTTTTATAACAATGTTATACATCAGCAAGAGCACTAGATGGCAGCAGTTTTATAACAATGTTATACATTAGTAAGAGCACTAGATGGCAGCAGTTTTATAATAATGTTATACATTAGCAAGAGCACTAGATGGCAGCAGTTTATAACAATGTTATACATTAGCAAGAGCACTAGATGATAGCAGTTTTATAACAATGTTATACATTAGCAAGAGCACTAGATGACAGCAGTTTTATAACAATGTTATACATTAGCAAGAGCACTAGATGGCAGCAGCTTTATAACAATGTTATACATTAGTAAGAGCACTAGATGGCAGCAGTTTTATAATAATGTTATACATTAGCAAGAGCACTAGATGGCAGCAGCTTTATAAAAATGTTATACATTAGTAAGAGCACTAGATGGCAGCAGCTTTATAACAATGTTATACATTAGTAAGAGCACTAGATGGCAGAAGTTTTATAATAATGTTATACATTAGCAAGAGCACTAGATGGCAGCAGTTTTATAACAATGTTATACATCAGCAAGAGCACTAGATGGCAGCAGTTTTATAACAATGTTATACATTAGCAAGAGCACTAGATGGCAGCAGTTTTATAACAATGTTATACATTAGCAAGAGCACTAGATGGCAGCAGTTTTATAACAATGTTATACATCAGCAAGAGCACTAGATGGCAGCAGTTTTATAACAATGTTATACATTAGTAAGAGCACTAGATGGCAGCAGTTTTATAATAATGTTATACATTAGCAAGAGCACTAGATGGCAGCAGTTTTATAATAATGTTATACATTAGCAAGGGCACTAGATAGTAGCAGTTTTATAATAATGTTATACATTAGCAAGAGCACTAGATGGCAGCAGTTTATAATAATGTTATACATTAGCAAGATCACTAGATGGCAGCAGTTTTATAACAATGTTATACATTAGCAAGAGCACTAGATGGCAGCAGTTTTATAACAATGTTATACATTAGCAAGAGCACTAGCTGGCAGCAGTTTTATAACAATGTTATACATCAGCAGGAACACTAGATGGCAGCAGTTTTATAACAATATTATACATTAGCAAGAGCACTAGATGGCAGCAGTTTTATAACAATGTTATACATCAGCAAGAGCACTAGATGGCAGCAGTTTTATAACAATGTTATAAATTAGTAAGAGCACTAGATGGCAGCAGTTTTATAACAATGTTATACATTAGTAAGAGCACTAGATGGCAGCAGTTTTATAACAATGCTATACGTTAGCAAGAGCACTAGATAGCAGCAGTTTTATAACAATGTTATATATTAGTAAGAGCACTAGATGGCAGCAGTTTTATAACAATGTTAGACATTAGCAAGAGCACTAGATGGCAGCAGTTTTATAACAATGTTATACATTAGCAAGAGCACTAGATGGCAGCAGTTTTATAATAATGTTATACATAAGCAAGAGCACTAGATGGCAGTAGTTTTATAACAATGTTATACATTAGCAAGAGCACTAGATGGCAGCAGTTTTCTAACAATGTTATACATTAGCAAGAGCACTAGATGGCAGCAGTTTTATAATAATGTTATACATTAGCAAGAGCACTAGATGGCAGCAGTTTTATAACAATGTTATACATCAGCAAGAGCACTAGATGGCAGCAGTTTTATAACAATGTTATACATTAGCAAGAGCACTAGATGGCAGCAGTTTTATAACAATGTTATACATTAGCAAGAGCACTAGATGGCAGCAGTTTTATAACAATGTTATACATCAGCAAGAGCACTAGATGGCAGCAGTTTTATAACAATGTTATACATTAGTAAGAGCACTAGATGGCAGCAGTTTTATAATAATGTTATACATTAGCAAGAGCACTAGATGGCAGCAGTTTTATAATAATGTTATACATTAGCAAGGGCACTAGATAGCAGCAGTTTTATAATAATGTTATACATTAGCAAGAGCACTAGATGGCAGCAGTTTATAATAATGTTATACATTAGCAAGATCACTAGATGGCAGCAGTTTTATAACAATGTTATACATTAGCAAGAGCACTAGATGGCAGCAGTTTTATAACAATGTTATACATTAGCAAGAGCACTAGCTGGCAGCAGTTTTATAACAATGTTATACATTAGCAGGAACACTAGATGGCAGCAGTTTTATAACAATATTATACATTAGCAAGAGCACTAGATTGCAGCAGTTTTATAACAATGTTATACATCAGCAAGAGCACTAGATAGCAGCAGTTTTATATTAATGTTATACATTAGCAAGAGCACTAGATGGCAGCAGTTTTATAATAATGTTATACATTAGCAAGGGCACTAGATAGAAGCAGTTTTATAATAATGTTATACATTAGCAAGAGTACTAGATGGCAGCAGTTTATAATAATGTTATACATTAGCAAGATCACTAGATGGCAGCAGTTTTATAACAATGGTATACATTAGCAAGAGCACTAGATGGCAGCAGTTTTATAACAATGTTATACATTAGCAAGAGCACTAGCTGGCAGCAGTTTTATAACAATGTTATACATTAGCAGGAACACTAGATGGCAGCAGTTTTATAACAATATTATACATTAGCAAGAGCACTAGATGGCAGCAGTTTTATAACAATGTTATACATCAGCAAGAGCACTAGATGGCAGCAGTTTTATAACAATGTTATAAATTAGTAAGAGCACTAGATGGCAGCAGTTTTATAACAATGTTATACATTAGTAAGAGCACTAGATGGCAGCAGTTTTATAACAATGCTATACGTTAGCAAGAGCACTAGATAGCAGCAGTTTTATAACAATGTTATATATTAGTAAGAGCACTAGATGGCAGCAGTTTTATAACAATGTTAGACATTAGCAAGAGCACTAGATGGCAGCAGTTTTATAACAATGTTATACATTAGCAAGAGCACTAGATGGCAGCAGTTTTATAATAATGTTATACATAAGCAAGAGCACTAGATGGCAGTAGTTTTATAACAATGTTATACATTAGCAAGAGCACTAGATGGCAGCAGTTTTCTAACAATGTTATACATTAGCAAGAGCACTAGATGGCAGCAGTTTTATAATAATGTTATACATTAGCAAGAGCACTAGATGGCAGCAGTTTTATAACAATGTTATACATCAGCAAGAGCACTAGATGGCAGCAGTTTTATAACAATGTTATACATTAGCAAGAGCACTAGATGGCAGCAGTTTTATAACAATGTTATACATTAGCAAGAGCACTAGATGGCAGCAGTTTTATAACAATGTTATACATCAGCAAGAGCACTAGATGGCAGCAGTTTTATAACAATGTTATACATTAGTAAGAGCACTAGATGGCAGCAGTTTTATAATAATGTTATACATTAGCAAGAGCACTAGATGGCAGCAGTTTTATAATAATGTTATACATTAGCAAGGGCACTAGATAGCAGCAGTTTTATAATAATGTTATACATTAGCAAGAGCACTAGATGGCAGCAGTTTATAATAATGTTATACATTAGCAAGATCACTAGATGGCAGCAGTTTTATAACAATGTTATACATTAGCAAGAGCACTAGCTGGCAGCAGTTTTATAACAATGTTATACATTAGCAGGAACACTAGATGGCAGCAGTTTTATAACAATATTATACATTAGCAAGAGCACTAGATGGCAGCAGTTTTATAACAATGTTATACATCAGCAAGAGCACTAGATCGCAGCAGTTTTATAACAATGTTATACATTAGTAAGAGCACTAGATGGCAGCAGTTTTATAACAATGCTATACGTTAGCAAGAGCACTAGATAGCAGCAGTTTTATAACAATGTTATATATTAGTAAGAGCACTAGATGGCAGCAGTTTTATAACAATGTTAGACATTAGCAAGAGCACTAGATGGCAGCAGTTTTATAACAATGTTATACATTAGCAAGAGCACTAGATGGCAGCAGTTTTATAATAATGTTATACATAAGCAAGAGCACTAGATGGCAGTAGTTTTATAACAATGTTATACATTAGCAAGAGCACTAGATGGCAGCAGTTTTATAACAATGTTATACATTAGCAAGAGCACTAGATGGCAGCAGTTTTATAATAATGTTATACATTAGCAAGAGCACTAGATGGCAGCAGTTTTATAACAATGTTATACATCAGCAAGAGCACTAGATGGCAGCAGTTTTATAACAATTTTATACATTAGCAAGAGCACTAGATGGCAGCAGTTTTATAATAATGTTATACATTAGCAAGAGCACTAGATGGCAGCAGTTTATAACAATGTTATACATTAGCAAGAGCACTAGATGATAGCAGTTTTATAACAATGTTATACATTAGCAAGAGCACTAGATGACAGCAGTTTTATAACAATGTTATACATTAGCAAGAGCACTAGATGGCAGCAGCTTTATAACAATGTTATACATTAGTAAGAGCACTAGATGGCAGCAGTTTTATAACAATGTTATACATCAGCAAGAGCACTAGATGGCAGCAGTTTTATAACAATGTTATACATTAGCAAGAGCACTAGATGGCATTGAAGGGGTTATCAATGTATGCTTGTTAAATACAAAATTATTTCAATGAATCATTGTGTTTCTTTGTTATTATAATCCATCTGCCTGTGTCTAGTAAAGCAGATAATACAAAATTGACAGCATCAGTGTTTCACGGTGTGAAAAAGCAAATTGTAGCAACTCCCAATACTGGTGCTGTGTCAAACAGACTATGAAGAGAGAAACTGGATGATAAACTGATAGATGAAAAATACTGAAAAAGAGAGAGAAATGGAGAGCTGACAGGATAATGGCAAATTCAGCCGCTGAGAAATGAGAAGCATTGTGTAATTATATCATAAAGCACTCACATCATATCCTCATTACACAAGGATCTAATAGGGTAATGTAGCTACTACCTGTCACCTAGCACACTATAGCAGAAGATTCTCCCTTAGCTGTCACTTAAATTGCTACTGAAGTTGCAATAATTGGTTCCATTTAAAACCACTTGTTATTAGCAGTCATTGCCATAAGCAGGATTAAGCAAAAATAACATCAAAGGCAACGTGCAACATCAGAGGGAGTATGTTGTTACATTCTGTTGCTTGGTAACATTAAAGGGACATTCTAGTGACACTAGTAAAAAATGGGCTAGATCCATAGACGCTTGTTATGCTACTGAGCTAATTCTGATTGGCTCACAAGCAATTTTCTACTTGGGAGTTGGTAAGCTTGTGGCTCTTGAAAAGGACTTTACCTGTGTGCTTAAGTCCTTTATGAGGACCCTATTATCTAAAATTCCCCGGATGGGAGGGGAAAAACACTTCCCTAAAGGGACAGTAAACACCTTGAGATTTGTATCTACAATATTTAGTTATGTATAATGAAACAACCTTGTAAAATATTTTCATTATTTTCTTTGCCCCCTTTTCATGAAATTTAGCTCTGAAAATTGAGCAATTTCTATTTCTCAGATTATGAAAAGCACCCCACTGACTTATCAACTCTAACCCTGCTACATATCTTTTACTAACTGGCTTTAACTGATAATAACTGCAAAACAGATGACTTTTTACTAACTTTATGACTGTGGCTATCCTTGTTGTCTGCAGATTGAAGCCCAGATTGTCTCCTACAAATAAGGCTTATTTAAAAACTAACTGTAGCAAAAAATGTTTAGACTTGGCTGACATGTTATTCTGAGACATTCTGCCAGACATTCTTCCTAACTCTCAATTGGTGACATTTTTACCACAGGGGCCTAGATCCAATAAAAGATATTTGTGACACTAATATTTTGCAGGAAAAAAAAAAAAACTTGCAGCGTCATTGGTACTTAAAAATGGTAGAATTCATAAATATTTGTACCTGCTCCCCTTACAGTTGTGAATTAAGAGTCACCCTCCATAATAATAAATCTATCTATATTCTACCTTTACCAAAACAAGACATACATGAGCATATTTTACAACCACAAACATTTACCGTTTTGTAATATTGTTTTTCCACTTTGCTAGTGTGTTTTATTGTGCGCAATATCATGTAGGGGCGCCTCACACAACTATAGAAGAAGTGAAGGTAAACTCTCCCTTTTGTATAAACAGATCCGGAATGTTAGTGATATTTTAGATGGAGTTTAATTAATCATTTGTAATGAAGATGGGCTGTAACTTACTTTTTAATGTAGCGTTGAAATTCAAATGCCCCGTACTACGCCTGCCCACTTCAAAAGTAATTTTGTTTGTGAGGTAACAGTTTAAATTGTTCTCAATATTTTTGTAGCAAGAGCTCGGATTGGAGAACAGTACAAACCTCTGAAGTGGGTGGCCGGAGTGCAGGGTATTTGAATTTAAGCACAACGTTAAAAACTATGTTAAAGCGTATCTTCATTACAACTGATGAGATTAAACTACATCTAAAATATCGCTAACATTCCGGATCTGTTTATACAAAGGAGAAAGTTTACCCTCACTTTAAGGAAAATTGAGGTATTGGATACTATTAAAATTACCGCCAAATGGGGGGGAGGGGGGGGGAGTTTGGAATCTGAGACGGTCTTCAAAAATTTCTGGGGCCATTTTGAATTCCTAGTCCGGCCTTGTAAGCTATACAGACATGTATTGTGCTCTAATAGAAAACTCAGTACTACACGTGAAAGCCACACAAACACTTCTGAATAAACTTGAAAACCAGATTAAATTTGTCATCTATGCAACTGTCCATATTGTTTCTTGCAAAAATCTATGTGTCCAAGAAAGTGTCACCTATTTGCTTTTTCTACTTTTATGTGTGTAATAGTCAGCCATATTTTACATGGTTTCAAGCAAGCTGATTCTTCCAGATGAGAATACACACAAAAATTACAGCATACACAAGTATGCCAGGCTTGACTAGCTTTATCCTCAGTGTTTACAACACAACAATTTATAAAAAAAATAGATTCTCACAAAAATGTTTTTTTTTTTCATTTGCCAAATAAATGTAATGTTGTTTTACACACACACACATTATATATATATATATACACATAATATTCCAGCTGGTATCTGCACTCTCACTGCTAAGTAGTCAGAAACCAGGGGGCTTAGTCAGAATACAATTTAAATACTAAGCATATAGGCCCCTGTTTATCAAAGGTCTTGCGAACCTGATCCGACAGTGCGGATCAGGTCCGCAAGACCTCGCTAAATGCGGGGAGCAATACGCTCTCCGCATTTAACATTGCACCAGCAGCTCACAAGAGCTGCTGGTGCAACGCCGCCCCCTGCTGACTCGCGGCCAATCGGCCGCCAGCAGGGAGGTGTCAATCAACCCGATCGTACTCGATAGGGTTGATTTCTGGCGATTCCTGTCCACCTGCTCAGAGCAGGCGGACAGGGTTATGGAGCAGCGGTTCTCTGAAGACTCGCCAGAAACACGGCCCTTCAAGCTCCGTACGGAGCTTGATAAATATGGGCCATAGACTGCACTCGCTGGATTTGTGATAAAATAATACATTTTATTTTATTATAGTCACATTTTTGGGGTTCACGTCTGGTCTGAGGAAGGGGTCTGTGGACCCCAAAATGTCACTATGATATAATAAAATATATTATTTTATCACAAATCCAGTGACTGCAGTCTATATGCTTACTATATATATATATATATATAGGTCATTATGCACAATAGAACTGACGTTTATACTGTATTTATAGAAATATTTGGATGAATGAAGTTAATATTGCTAATTACACCTCTGTAAAGTTTAGCCATGTTTAACGATGTATTTTATATGGTTGTTAACTGAGCAGTACCATTACTGATGATCGGTACATTGTTTTAAAGAGCAAGGATAATGCATCCTAAGTTTCATTCTAATTACTGGGTAAGTGTCATGTTCATTTAGACACCAACTGCTGTATACGGAAATTAATGATTATTTTTCATCCGGCAACTTTTTTTCCCCCCAACTTGGCAATAACAAGGAACGTAAGGGGAAAATATCTTTGAAAAGGTCACAGTGTCTTTCATTAATTGCAGTAACACTTCAGAAATTAATATTAATGAGAGTTCTTGGTTCATTCGCTTCAGTGGATGGAGCTCCCCGGGAGATTAAGTGACTGCGGTATTTTCTGTTATCTGCAGTGGGTAGCAACTTGTGGAAGAATTTGTAAATTCCTGTGCTTGCTGAGCAGATAAAAATGCACTTCCATATCCAGATGGGTAACCTACACCGAAACATGTATGGCTATTATCTAACTGCAGTGTGAGATATTCATTTTACAACTGACTCAGGGAAAATTCTATGATGGAGAAAGTAAAGGGATAGCTTATAGTATACACAGGCAAGGGAAGGATATGTGCATATTCTTGCTACATGGGCATCATAATGCTACTCCTGGTCCGACAGCTTTTTGTTTATGATGCAAATTCAGTAATGATTTATGCAATACAGTCTTCTGCCAACTCTCTGAGCAGAAGCTACATTTCAATGTGGGTGTACATAGCATATGTACATATGCTTTGCATGCACCTGTGTCGAGTAAAAACTATTACTGAAACAGTAATGGCTTTTACTATATTAGCATTTTTGCTAACACTTGTGTAATGCAAAAATGCTTCTACTGAAAACTTAAATACATGCGTATGCCAATGCAAACGCTCTTTCTGCAACTATCAAAATAAAAATACAAGACCCCTAAACACAGTGAGATAATCACAGTATACAACAGATGTGCAATAAACATACAACAAACAAAAACAATGTAATATCCTCCCATTGTCTGTAAAGTCTGAGTGAAGGAAATACAAAGGTACTCTTTTCTACTCTATTCAAATATCAGCTTTTGTGTTTTCTTTATTTTTTTCATCTACTAAAATGTTGTTGACTTTCATCCAGTATATACAGTGTACTTAAATAGACCTGAAAGTCAAAATGTTTAGAAGAGAATACAGTTTAAAAAATGTTTCCAAGTGACTTTTAGTATCAAATTTGCTTTATTCTTATGTAATCTTTTGTTGAAGAGATACCTAGGTAGGTAGCGTGCACGTGCCTGAAGCACTACATGACAGGATAATAGTGCAGCCATCTAGTGCTCTTGCTAATGTAGAACATTGTTGCAAAACTGCTGCCATAAAGTACTGCAGACACGTGCACACCCCTGAGCTTATATTCCTGCTTTTCAGCAAAGAATAATAAGAAAACCAAGAAAATATGATAATAGAAGTAATTTGGAAAGTTGTTCAAAATTGTATGTTCTATTTCACTGGTTTTCAAACCTGTTCTCAAGTCTCCCCAACAGGCCAGGTTTTCAGGATGAAACATATCTAGGTAGGCTCAGGAGCAGCAATGCACTAATGGGAGCTAGCTGCTGATTGGTGGCTTCACATATATGCCTCTTCTCATTGGCTCACCTGATTTGTTCAGCTATCTCCCAGTAATGCTTTGCTGCTCCTTCAACAAGGATAATAAGAGAATGAAGCAAATTAGAAGTATAATAAGATAATGGAGCAAATTAGAAGTAAGTTGTAAAGTTGTTTAAAATTGTGTGCTCTGTCTGAATCATGAAAGAAAAAAAATTGGCTTTCCTATCCCATTAGGACATTCTCATTAGGGAACTTGGGCATTAACAAATATCATTACTGAACAAATAATGTTGCCAAAGATCGGCTGAATTGAACAACCCCATAAACTCATTAGTTCAGAAATATATTTTTTTTGTACAAATCTAACTTCATCATTGAAAATTTTGTTAAATTATTAACAGATTTAAAAGTTCAGGAACTTCTTCCTAAACTCAGCAATCTCCATTCTCTAATTTATGCACGAAAATGGGATAAAGTTAAAGGTTCATAAAAGTGCAAAACGAAAATCCTCTAATGAGTTAGGAAATTGTATTATTGCACTTGCTTGCATATATCTAACCCCTGCAAAGAAGTTAACCCCTTAAGGACCAAGGCCATTTTTCAATTTCTTTCCCTTAACCTCTTAAGGACATATGACGGAATTTTTCCGACATAAAACCATTGAGCAAACTGAAAGCTGTGTCCTTAAAGGGTTAAGGACCAGGCTATTTTTACATTTCTGCTGTGTTTGTGTTTAGCTGTAATTTTTCTCTTACTCATTTACTGTACCCACACATATTATATACCGTTTTTCTCGCCACTAAATGGACTTTCTAAAGATACCATTATTTTCATCATATCTTATAATTTATTATTAAAAATATTATAAAATATGAGGAAAAAATTGAAAAAAACACACTTTTTCTAACTTTGACCCCCAAAATCTGTTACACATCTACAACAACCAAAAAACAACCATGTTAAATAGTTTCTAAATTTTGTCCCGAGTTTAGAAATACCCAATGTTTACATGTTCTTTGCTTTTTTTGCAATTTATAGGGCACTAAATAAAAGTAGCACTTCACTATTTCAAAACTACTTTTTTTCAAAATGAGCGCTAGTTACATTGGAACCCTGATATCTGTCAGGAATACCTGAATATCCCTTGACATGTATATATATATATATTTTTAGAAGACATCCCAAAGTATTGATCTAGGCCCATTTTGGTATATTTCATGCCACCATTTCACCGCCAAATGCGATCAAATAAAAAAAATTGTTTACTTTTTCACAATTTTTTTCACAAACTTTAGGTTTCTCACAGAAATTATTTACAAACAACTTATGCAATTATGGCATAAATGGTTGTAAACGCTTCTCTGGGATCCCCTTTGTTCAGAAATAGCAGACTTATATGGCTTTGGCATTGCTTTTTGGTAATTAGAAGACTGCTAAATGCCACTGCGCACCACACATGTTTTATGCCCAGCAGTGAAAGGGGTTAATTAGGGAGCATGTAGGGAGCATGTAGGGAGCTTGTAGAGTTAATTTTAGCTTTAGTGTAGTGTAGTAGACAACCCAAAGTATTGATCTAGGCCCATTTTGGTATATTTAATGCCACCATTTCACCGCCAAATGCGATCAAATTTAAAAAAAAATTATTTTTTTTCGCAATTTTAGGTTTCTCACTGAAATTATTTACAAACAGCCCACCTTTGTACTCAGCAAGCCATCGATGGCCACCCACTCGGCTCCCACCCACCAACGAATGCGGCCATCGATGTCCGGTGCAGAGAGGGCCACAGAGTGGCTCTCTCTGCATCGGATGGGGAAAATGTTATTGCAGTGATGCCTCGACATGGAGGCATCACTGCAATAACCGGAAAGCGACTGGAAACGATCAGGATCGCTTCCAGCCGCTTTCAACCCCAACGTCGTACAGGGTACATCGCTGGTCTTTAAAGACCAGTTTGTGCAAGACGTACCCTGTACGATGTATGTCGTTAAGGGGTTAAACACGTAGATAAAGTCAGCTTCTAAGCACCAATTCATTACTGGGAACCAGCTGAACACATCTGGTGAACCAATGAAATGAGAAATATGTGTGTGCTAGCCACCAATCATCAGCTTACACCCACTAGTGCAGTGTTTTCAACAAAAGAATACAAGAGAACAAAGTAAATCTGATCATGGTAAACTAAAAAAAATTCTTAAAACGTCATAATCTATATCTGAATTATGAAAGTTTAATTGTGACTTTCATGTCCTTTTAAACTGGTTAAATTAAAATTTTGTATTTTTTACAGTGCAGAAACATCTATACTATAATCACGTTTGTAACACGTCCGTCGGTGTAGCCAGTTGCGCAGGCATCCTCAAAGGAATGTTGGCAGCTCGAGGCAATAACTATTAAAAAAAAAAAAAAAATGCCCACAAGATTAAAATAAAAACACCCATTAATCTAACTACCAATAGCCTTTTAAAGGGCTTTTGTAGGGCATTGCCCTAAAGAAATCAGCTCTTTTACATAAAAAATAAACAAAGTCCCCCCTAACAGTAAAACCCCCCACCCACCAAACCCCCCAAAATAAAAAAAAAATAACACTAATAAACCTAAACTACCCATTGCCCCTAAAGGGGCATTTGTATGGGCTTTGCCCTTAAAAGGGCATTTAGCTCTTTTTCACTGCCCTTAAAAGGGCATTCAGCTCTTTTTCAAAGTGCCCAAAAAACCCTGGTGGGTGGGGGGTTTTACTGTTAGGGGGACTTTATTTATATTTAATGTAAAAGAGCTGATTTATTTAGGGCAATGCCCTACAAAAAGCCATTTTAAGGGCTATTGGTAGTTTATTCTTAGATTAGGGGGTGTTTTTATTTTGGGGAGGATTTTTTATTTTTATAGGGTAATTAGTTAAGGTTTCATTTTATTATTTTGGATAGCTTTGTTTATTTTTTTCTGTATTTTTACTTTTTTATTTTTTGTAGCTTAGGGGGTTGCATTTTTAACACATAGACTGTCCTCTGGGCAGGCTTATCAACTAGTTTTTAAAATAAATTAACATAAACAAATAAAAACTGTAATATATTTTAAATGTTCTCTTATAAATGCAGTAAAGAAAAAAATGCTTTGATGTTTCTTTAATTTGATACCTGACATTCGGTAGATGGATTAACTGAGTCTTCAAATACATCAGTCAAAATAATAATTACTGGTCGATCCATTTTAATTACTAATTGTCAACACAACAGAAGACTAATCAGGAGAGTTCATTATTATAATTTGAACCTAACATTTAATAATCTAAGGCTGACATTGTTATCTTATCTTGGGCGTTTATAATGTGATTTATATGAAATAGATGAAAGTTTAATCCTTACAAAGTATTTTAGGTATTATATATAATTATTGGCATATTTATGAATACAGAGAAACAGGATTTTCTATAAAGGAAACATTTTAGAAGACAGCTGGAGCGTTCCACATATGGCGCTATTACATGGACACACTGTAGTACAAAAAATACATACTCTAATTCTTTAGAACATGTTATTAGTGATGTAGCAAATAGTTTGCCGGCCAATAGTTCCCGGCGAACATAGCTTGTTCGCGTTCGCTGCGGCGGGCGAACATATGCAATGTTCGATCCGCCCCCTATTCTTCATCATTGAGTAAACTATGACCCTGTATCTCACAGTCTGTAGACACATTTCAGCCAATCAGCAGCAGACACTCCCTCCCAGACCCTCCCAGCTCCTGGACAGCAGCCATTTTAGATTCATTCTGATCCTGCATTCTTAATGAGAGGAGGGATAGTGTAGCTGCTGCTGATTTTATAGGGAAATTCATAGCTAGGCTAGTGTATTCAGTGTCCACTACAGTCCTGAAGGACTCATCTGATCTCTGCTGTAAGGACAGCACCCCAAAAAGGGCTAGAACATCATTTTTTTTTTGCCTGTGTAATTTTGACTGTGAAAAATCAGTCTGCTAGTGTAATCTAATTGCAGTTGCCTTCCTGCCTGCCAGCGTGTGTGCCAGGCCCACTTGCCAACTAGTGCCACCACTCATATCTGTTGTAACAGTAGTGTAAATTTAAAAAATAAAAACTTTTTTGACTGTGAAACATCAGTCTGCTAGTGTAATCTAATTGCAGTTGCCTGCCTGCCAGCGTGTGTGCCAGGCCCACTTGCCAACTAGTGCCACCACTCATATCTGTTGTAACAGTAGTGTAAATTTTGAAAAAAAAAACTTTATATACTGTGAAACATCAGTCTGCTAGTGTAATCTAACTGCAGTTGCCTGCCAGCGTGTGTGCCAGGCCCACTTGCTAAGTGCCACCACTCATATCTGTTGTAACAGTAGTGTAAATTTTAAAAAAAAAAACTTTTTTGACTGTGAAACATCAGTCTGCTAGTGTAATCTAATTGCAGTTGCCTGCCTGCCTGCCAGCGTGTGTGCCAGGCCCACTTGCCAACTAGTGCCACCACTCATATCTGTTGTAACAGTAGTGTAAATTTTAAAAAAAAAACAACTTGCCATGCCATATGCCAAATCCATGCCATATACACGACCCCTGGTGCCGCAACTGCCTCTGGGAACCTTACCATGGGTCCCAGACCGCACGTCTTGTAATTCTCTGTCTGGGAAATTATATATCTATCAAATCTATCTATTTATCTATCAAATCTATCTAACTATCTATCGTATCCTTCAAATGTATATTGCATCTATTGATCTATGTAATTTATGTATCTATCTATCTATCAAAACTATCTATCTCGTGGCCGGACTGTTTTGTGACAGCCACTTGTGTTTCGGCCAAATGTCCGTCGGCCAAATGGCCGTCGGCTAAAAGTCCGGCCACGATTGCACGCGCAGTGCCCCAAATTTGAAGTAGGAGGACCGACCAAGCATCTTTTTCTATCTCCCGGTTCCATCCCATGTCCCAGCCCACACGTCTTGTAATTCTCTGTCTGGGAAATTATATATCTATCAAATCTGATCTATTTATCTATCAAATCTATCTATCGTATCTATCAAATGTATATTTCATCTATGTATCTATCTATCTAATCTATGTATCTATCTATCTATCAAATCTATCTATCTCATGGTTGTGCAAATAGACTGTTTGCGGTTGTTTGCGCTGCGTTAAACGGGGAGTTTGGTCTGTCACTGTGAAGCGGGCGTAACCCTTACACTACCTGATCGATACAACATCATACCTGATGTTTTAAAGCACGTTATTCCAAACAATTTAGGAATGTTAGGTGATTTATGCCCTTTATGGCTTAAAACCAGACTCTGCATCAACTATGTAATTTTCCGTGGGAGTTTTGCCATGGATCCCCCTCCGGCATGCCACAGTCCAGGTGTTAGTCCCCTTGAAACAATTTTTCCATCACTATTGTGGCCAGAAAGAGTCCCTGTGGGTTTTAAAATTCGTCTGCCTATTGAAGTCAATGGCGGTTCGCCCGGTTCGCCCGGTTTGCCCGTTCGCGAACAGTTGTGGAAGTTTGAGTCCGCCGTTCGCGAACGGAAATTTTTAAGTTCGCAACATCACTACATGTCATTTGTTTCACTACTCTAAGGGGGCGATTTATCAAGCTGAGACGGACATGGGCGCCCCTGTCCTCTGCAGGTCGCCTCTGGTGGGCTGAATTCCCCTGGCAGAATTCAGCATTGCACACGAGCACTATTTTGCGCTTGTGTGCAATCCGCCCCCTGCCTGCGCACAGCCACACACGTGCGTGCAGGAGCTGTCAATCTCCGTGGTCGGACTAGACAGCGGAGACTGAATTTCACCACTTTAGAGGTGGCAAAAGATTAGGGAAGCAGCGGTCTTATGACTAGATTACAAGTCTAGATTACAAGTGAAGCTAGAGTTAGGTTTTTTGCGCTAGTCGGGTTGCGTTCATATTACAAGTTCCAAAAAAAGTTATTTTGCACTAGCATTAACCCGAATAGGGCAAAAAACCTAGCTTAAGTTTTCGTGTGCGTGTGCATGTATTCCCCCGCGTGTGCATGTATTCCCCCATAGAAATCATCGGGGGAAAAAATTCTTGAAAAAACCCCATCACGCAAACAACAAAAAGCAAATGTCAAATATTTACAACAACTACTACTTATCTGAATTTTAAGACTAAGTGCTATTCCATTGTCTTTTTATCAGGCATTTGTTGTTTATGCAAATCTACTGTATTTACTGGTCTTAAGTTTTCGAGTGCACGTGCATGTATTCCCACATAGAAATAAAAGGAAAAAACACCCAAGATCGCGCAAACGCCATTGCCTTTTTGCATTGCCCATAGAAGTCAATGGAGAAATAAAATGTTTTGAAAAAACAAACAAACAAACAAACACCCATCGCACAAACAAAATAGCATATTTGTATTAGCAAATGTAAAATATTTCCAGTAAATACATAGTTAAAATCCTTATTAAATATGAATATTGCATAAATATGTTTTATCATGTTTTCATCTACTTAATGGCAAAGGGCTCTAATGCACTTATATATATATGTCTATATGTGTACATATATATTATTGTTTTTATATGTGTATCTATGACTGTAAATACATTTTAAATTTTTTGTTTTGGAAAACAGTTAACCACAGCTCTGAGATCACGGTAAGGATTGAAGCGTAAATGGCGATTGTGCTAGCCCAATCGCGATTTCCTTCAACTTGTATTATCAGCACGATGAAAAAGGCTTGCGAAAAGATATTGTTTGCGCAAAAAACGTTTGCGCCTCACTTGTAATCTAGTCCATAGTATACCACTTGATAACATTGGGGTTTTGAACAAAATGTTTCTTACAAATCTATCTATCTATCTCGTGGCCGGACTGTCTTGTTGTATTCTACATTTATACAGCTTCAAGGGGCATATTTATTAAGCTCCGTATGGATAAAGACCGCTGCTCCATAACCTGTACACCTGCTCTGAGGCGGCAGACAGAAATCGACAGAAATCAACCCCATTGGCGGCGAATCTGCAGGGGGTGGTATACCACCAGCAGTTCACAAGAACTGCTGGTGCAATGATAAATGCAGAGAGCGTATGCGGTCGGCATTTATCGATGTGCAGCAGACATGATCTGCAATATCGGATCATGTCCGCTCGCACCATCATAAATAGACCCCCAAGAATCAACAACTTTTTGCTAAACTTTATCTTCAAAGAATGACATCCATTTGAAAAGAGAACTAATATTTTTTTTTATATAAAATGTTTTTTCTGGATTGAAAATTAACTTAATTGTCTGAAAACCATTTGAAAAATAGATCCTCTCCTTTGTGGGGGGAAAAAAACAGATTCTGGTTCACAGAACCTAGTATTATTTTTTATTTTAGGTTGTATTGATCCCAATCAAACAGGCAGCACTAATAGTTATGATTCACTCACTACAATGTGGTTTGCTCTAAGTATAGTTATTATTTCATACATTTCGGAAAGAAAAGGCGCTTGCTAACTTCTGACATCCAAGGCAATCTTGTATTCCTCAATTCAGCAATTTCTGTGACAAATTCATGTTTAAATTGCAAATAAAAAAATGAAAGGAATATTTTATTAGCAGATGGAGTAAAAACATATTTATTCAAGCCCCATTAATTGAAAGGATTACACACACATACAAACACTGGTACACACATATAGACGACCATACACACACACACAAACACTGGTACAGACGTATAGACGACCATACACACACACACAAACACTGGTACAGACGTATAGACGACCATACACACACACACAAACACTGGTACGACGTATAGACGACCATACACACACACACAAACACTGGTACGACGTATAGACGACCATACACACACACACAAACACTGGTACGACGTATAGACGACCATACACACACACACAAACACTGGTACAGACGTATAGACGACCATACACACACACACAAACACTGGTACAGACGTATAGACGACCATACACACACACACAAACACTGGTACAGACGTATAGACGACCATACACACACACAAAGCATAAGAAGACACACATATAGATAGGCACACCCACACATATTAATGACACATAGATGAACACATACAAACTGATACACACAGATATATATCACCATACACACACACACATTAATGAAAATTACACACATAGATGAACACATACAAACTGATACACACACAGATATATATCACCACACACACATTAATGAAAACTACACACATATTAATGACCCCAAACACACATAGGTCAGCGCTGCGGAATCTGTTGGCGCTCTACAAATACCTGATAATAATAATAATAATAATAATAATAATAATAGATGAACACAAAGAAACTGGTACAGATACAGATATAAATCACCACCACACACACACACACATTAATGAAAACTACACACATATTAATGTGACCACAAACACACATAGAAGAACACAAACAAACTGGTACAGACACAGATATATATCACCATACACACACATTAATGAAGACTACACACATATTAATGACCACAAACACACATAGATGAACACAAACAAACTGGTACACACAGATTTAAATCACCACACACACATTAATGAAAACTACACACATATTAATGACCACAAACACACATAGATAAACAAAGTAATATTTTCTGAGATATTACTAGTGCCGTGTGCTAATTCAGTAAGGCAGAAGGAGCTAAGGTCTGTTAATTCATGGCTAAAAACATGGTGTAAAAATGAGGGGTTTGACTTTTTAGAACACTGGGCTGATTTTTCACTAGGGTACAAATTGTACAGTAAGGATGGATTGCACCTGAATGACATGGGTGCAGGTGTGTTGGGGGAAAGGATGGTAGCACGTTTAGAGAACCTTTTAAACTAGGCAAAGGGGGGGAGGGTCAGTTAGAACAAAATAGAGATCAGTGTCTGAATATGTCACTCCCTTAATATCTCAAGGAAGGGATGACTTAAGAAATGTCACATTAGAAAGTATAGAGGAAAGCACACCAAGTAGCAGCAGAAAGCACATGAAAATTAAATGTATGACAACAAATGCAAGAAGCATGACAGGTAAAATGGGGGAGCTGACGCTCTTAGTTGCAGAAGAGGACTATGATGTTATCAGTATAACTGAAACTTGGTGGGATGATTCACATGACTGGGCAGTTAACTTAGAGGGGTATACATTATTTAGGAGGGACAGGAATAATAAAAGGGGTGGAGGAATCTGCATGTATATTAAACCTGACCTTAAACCTACAATAAGGGAAGATATTTATGATACAAGTGACAATGTAGAGACCCTGTGGGTTGAAATAAAGAGTGGGGGGAAAAATCCTAAAAAAATATTTCTAGGAACATGCTACAAGCCTCCCAACATTAGTGACCCGGAGGAAACTCAACTACTTATCCAAATAGGTAAGGCTGCTAATAACAGTGCTGTAATTATGGGAGATTTTAACTACCCTGATATAAACTGGGCCAATGAAACTAGTAATTCAGCTAAGGGGGATAGATTTTTAAATGTTCTCAGGGATAACTTCTTGTCACAATTAATAGAGGAGCCAACTAGGAGTAAAGCTATATTGGATTTAGTGCTATCAAACAATACAGATATCAAAACATAGAAGTTAAAGAACATTTGGGTAACAGTGATCATAACATGGTCACATTTGAAATCTCTTTTCATATGCAGTGTTTTAAAGGCTTAACTAAGACTTTTAATGTCAAGAAAGCAAAATTCAACGATTTAAGGAAATCATTAAATAATATAAATTGGGACAATGTATTTTCTAATAAAAATACAGAGGATAAATGGATAATATTTAGAAATTTGTTAAATAAATATACATATCAATACATACCATATGGTTATAAAAATAAAAATAAAAAAACTAAGCCGTTATGTATGCTGAGTACTCAGCATACAATATTTATAAGGAATGTAACAAAGCATGCAAAAAAGCAATCAAATTAGCCAAAATTGAAAATGAAAAATTAATTGCCAAGGATTCTAAGTCTAACCCTAAAAGGTTCTTTAAGTACATAAATAGCAAAAAATCTAAGAAGGATAATATAGGTACATTAAAATGTGTGGAGGGTAGCATGATAAATAATGACAGGGAGAAGGCTGAGGTACTAAACCAGTTTTTTTCTTTAGTATACACAAGAGAGGAACCATTGAATGATACTTTGGAACAGAATAGAACATGCCAGTCCATACCACTAACTGGGTTTTGTTTAGAGGATATCAGGCAAAAACTAAAAAATATTAAGGTAAATAAAACTCCAGGCCCAGATGGAATACACCCAAGGGTGTTAAGTGAACTTAGCACTGTTATAGACAAACCTTTACTCTTAATTTTTCAAGACTCATTATCCTCAGGCATGGTACCCCAGGATTGGCGTAAAGCTGATGTGGTGCCACTCTTCAAAAAGGGAAGCAGGGATGATCCAGGAAGCTATAGACCAGTTAGTCTGACATCAATAGTGGGGAAGATATTTGAAGGGATTATAAGGGATTATATTGATGAGCATATTCGTGTAACCAAGATTATGAGTTCTAATCAGCATGGCTTTAGGAGAAATAGATCATGTCAAACTAATCTAATTAGATTCTACGAGGAAGTAAGTAAAAATATAGATAAAGGGGAATCAGTTGTTGTGATATACTTAGATTTTGCAAAGGCATTTGATACAGTGCCACATGAGAGATTAATGCACAAAATTAAGGGACTGGGAATAGCTGAAAATGTTAGCTCATGGATAAATAACTGGATAAAAGATAGGGAGCAACGAGTAGCAGTAAATGGATTATACTCAGATTGGACAAAGGTAATCAGTGGCGTCCCCCAGGGATCAGTACTGGGCCCTGTTCTTTTTAATATTTTTATAAATGACTTGGAGCAAGGATTAAATAGCGACATCTCTATTTTTGCAGATGATACTAAGTTAAGTAAGGTCATTAGGTCAGAGCAGGATGAACTCTCTTTGCAAAGGGATTTGCTAAAATTAGAACTATGGGCAAGTGAATGGAAAATGAGATTTAATACGGAAAAATGTAAGGTTCTACATTTTGGAAGTAAAAATAAGCAGGCTATGTATTTTTTAAATGGGACAAGACTTAGCCAAACACAGGAGGAAAGGGATTTGGGAGTAGTAATAGATAACAAGCTAAAGATGAGTGCACAATGTAGGGCAGCGGCTTCAAAGGCTAATAAGATACTAGCATGTATTAAAAGAGGCATTGATTCAAGGGAGGAAAGCATAATTCTGTCATTATATAAAGCCCTGGTAAGACCTCACCTTGAGTTTGGAGTGCAGTTCTGGGGACCGATTGCTAAAAAAGATATTGCAGAACTAGAAAAAGTTCAGAGAAGGGCCACAAAGCTAATAAGGGGATTGGAGAAATTAACCTATGAGGAGAGGCTAGCCAAACTGGGTCTGTTCTCTTTAGAAAAAAGGCGCTTGAGAGGTGACATGATTACTTTATATAAATATATTCAAGGCCCATATACAGAGATGGCAGAAGCTTTTTTTATTCCAAGAAAATTGGTTCTGACAAGAGGTCATAATTTAAGGTTGGAGGAAAGGAGATTTAATCTCCTGCAACGGAAACGTTTTTTCACTGTAAGAGCAATAAAATTGTGGAACTCATTACCAAAGGAGGTAGTGAATGCCAATACCATAGATACATTTAAAAATAGTCTGGATAAATTTCTGTATATAAACAAAATTCATGGATATGATTGCTAGTATTAAATGGGTCACATTTTAATGGGGTTATTTAAGCTTAACTGGAGCTTTTTGTAAGTATTTTAGATTTGTATAGGTTGAACTCGATGGACTTCAGTCTTTTTTCAACCTTATCTACTATGTTATATACAAATTGGTACAGACACAGATATAAATCACCATACACACACAATAATGAAGACTACACACATATTAATGACCACAAACACACATAGATGAACACAAACAAACTGGTACAGACACATATACAGGGAGTGCAGAATTATTAGGCAAGTTGTATTTTTGAGGATTAATTTTATTATTGAACAACAACCATGTTCTCAATGAACCCAAAAAAACTCATTAATATCAAAGCTGAATATTTTTGGAAGTAGTTTTTATTTTGTTTTTAGTTTTAGCTATTTTAGGGGGATATCTGTGTGTGCAGGTGACTATTACTGTGCATAATTATTAGGCAACTTAACAAAAAACAAATATATACCCATTTCAATTATTTATTTTTACCAGTGAAACCAATATAACATCTCAACATTCACAAATATACATTTCTGACATTCAAAAACAAAACAAAAACAAATCAGTGACCAATATAGCCACCTTTCTTTGCAAGGACACTCAAAAGCCTGCCATCCATGGATTCTGTCAGTGTTTTGATCTGTTCACCATCAACATTGCGTGCAGCAGCAACCACAGCCTCCCAGACACTGTTCAGAGAGGTGTACTGTTTTCCCTCCTTGTAAATCTCACATTTGATGATGGACCACAGGTTCTCAATGGGGTTCAGATCAGGTGAACAAGGAGGCCATGTCATTAGATTTTCTTCTTTTATACCCTTTCTTGCCAGCCACGCTGTGGAGTACTTGGACGCGTGTGATGGAGCATTGTCCTGCATGAAAATCATGTTTTTCTTGAAGGATGCAGACTTTTTCCTGTACCACTGCTTGAAGAAGGTGTCTTCCAGAAACTGGCAGTAGGACTAGGAGTTGAGCTTGACTCCATCCTCAACCCGAAAAGGCCCCACAAGCTCATCTTTGATGATACCAGCCCAAACCAGTACTCCACCTCCACCTTGCTGGCGTCTGAGTCGGACTGGAGTTCTCTGCCCTTTACCAATCTAGCCACGGGCCCATCCATCTGGCCCATCAAGACTCACTCTCATTTCATCAGTCCATAAAACCTTAGAAAAATCAGTCTTGAGATATTTCTTGGCCCAGTCTTGACGTTTCAGCTTGTGTGTCTTGTTCAGTGGTGGTCGTCTTTCAGCCTTTCTTACCTTGGCCATGTCTCTAAGTATTGCACACCTTGTGCTTTTGGGCACTCCAGTGATGTTGCAGCTCTGAAATATGGCCAAACTGGTAGCAAGTGGCATCTTGGCAGCTGCACGCTTGACTTTTCTCAGTTCATGGGCAGTTATTTTGCGCCTTGGTTTTTCCACACGCTTCTTGCGACCCTGTTGACTATTTTGAATGAAACGCTTGATTGTTCGATGATCACGCTTCAGAAGCTTTGCAATTTTAAGAGTGCTGCATCCCTCTGCAAGATATCTCACTATTTTTTACTTTTCTGAGCCTGTCAAGTCCTTCTTTTGACCCATTTTGCCAAAGGAAAGGAAGTTGCCTAATAATTATGCACACCTGATATAGGGTGTTGATGTCATTAGACCACACCCCTTCTCATTACAGAGATGCACATCACCTAATATGCTTAATTGGTAGTAGGCTTTCGAGCCTATACAGCTTGGAGTAAGACAACATGCATAAAGAGGATGATGTGGTCAAAATACTCATTTGACTAATAATTCTGCACTCCCTGTATAAATCACCACACACACACATTAATAAAAACTACACACATATTAATGACCACAAACACACATAGATAAATATATACAAACTGGTACAGACACAGATATAAATCACCATACACACACACAATAATGAAGACTACACACATATTAATGACCACAAACACACATAGATGAAAACAAACAAACAAACTGGTACAGACACAGATATAAATCACCACACACACACACACACATTAATGAAAACTACACACATATTAATGACCACAAACACACATAGATGAACACAAACAAACTGGTACACACAGATAAAAATCACCATACACACACAATAATGAAGACTACACACATATTAATGAACACAAACACACATAGATGAACATCCCTGGACTGAAATGGTTACCACAATCAACATCCCTATACAAACACTCACAAGAACACATGAACACACATAATGATAAACACAGAAATTTAAATACAGCAATGGGTAGGCACATAATTGATACACTTTAAACATATATATAAGCTTCACAATGTATCCAACTATGCCTATTAGAGAATAACTGAATTTAAAATATGTAGCTAACTAAACATATTTACATTAGTTATTCCTGTATTTTTATAAAAGCTAAGATGCATTATAACAACTTTATAACAGGGCTAGCAATTTCTCAGCTCAGGTTTTATTTGTCAAAATAATCAAAAGTCACTAATATAAGTTATCATGATGACCTGTTATCTGTTATAGTGTTTGCTGGGCAGGAATTTATTTTGTATGGCATTTCCACAGAACTGTTTCAATTAGTGACAGAGCTAAAGTCATCTTATGTCTATATGCACCAGAAATTAATGTCTGTATTGCAATAGATAAGTATGGAAAATTAATATTTGTAAAACATGTAAAGCTCTCATTTTGTCATTATAAGTTGCATTGTTTTGCAGCACAAAGATACACCCCTTGAAAAGCACTTAAATCTGAGTTATTTTGCTGTCGCCAATTAGGGATATAAATAAATGAGTTTGTACGCCAATAAAACATTCACTGTATCCTCCCTCCTAGACTGCTTTTTAAATCCTACCGTGCTACTGGCCAGGAAGTTGATCCTCAAAAACTAGATCTCTCCTAAACCCCCGCACTTAACTCAGCTCTCACGACTAGCGTACACCCAGCTCCTTGTTGAGCAGGCAGACGTTAATGGGGACATAGAAAAGAGAATTAAACTGTTCATGACCAAGTGGGAGCTATACTTAAAGGGACATGAAACCCAAATTTTTTCTTTCATGATTTAGAAAGAGCATGCAGTTTTAAACAACTTTCTAATTTACTTCTATTATCTAATTTGCTTCATTCTCTTGATATTCTTAGCTGAAAACATATCTAGATAGGCTCAGGTGCTGCTGATTGGTTGCTGCACATAGATGCCTCCTGTGATTGGCTCTCCCATATGCAATGCTATTTCTTCAACAAAGGATATCTAAAAAAATGAAGCAAATTAGATAATAAAAGTAAATTGGAAAGTTTTTTAAAATTGTATTCTCTATCTGAATCATGAAAGAAAAAAATTGGGTTTTAGTGTCCCTTTAATGCATCTTTCCCCCAACATTCGCCAACGCATACTAACCCCTTTTCTAAACAGCACCTACCTAATGACAGAACAATTGAAAGGCCGATGGTCTCTAGACAGGAGAGACACTGGACATATCCCTCAATGCTCACTGCACCCCCCCCCCACACCCTACACTACACTAGTATCATGGTCCTGAACTCAGGCTTCCAAATACCGGCTGGCTGGCTATGGGGGCTCCTCCCCTGACAGCAGATTCCCTGGAACAATTCAGGAGGGTAAGTTCAGAACCTCCGATGTGAGAATCCCAATCACAGATTGCCTTAACACAGTTAATATTGTTAAGTACTGTTAACCATTTATATTACTTTGGTACATATAGTTGTACAGTTACACCAAATAATTATTGAGTTGTTCCCTTTTCTTTATTTGCCCTGTTGGACATCTCTGTTGGGTGCCCAGAATCTTCATAACTGTAGGGTCAATGTTCAACATTCTAAGATTTACAATTCAGGACCTGTGCAATTATCAGATCAATATCACTATGCATATCTGATTCTATAGTTAACATTTTTTACATTCAAACATTTATCTACAATCATAAATGAATTTATGCTATGCTTTTACCTGTTTATTAAACCAAGAAATCATGTTTATTAAATTGTAAACGAAGCAAGTGCAAAATAATTCAAATTTAACATATTTTTTTTTTTTTTTAAAAGGTTGAAAAATGTTGTGTGTACAGCTAAGATGTGCACTGGATGACAATTTAAGGATTAATGATTGAGATATGGGGTTGCATGTGATCAACATTGCTGAAATATAAAGCTTAGAAAATAAATTTTAAAAATCTGCACAAAACATTTTTTGATGGATTGGAATTCTGGGAAAAGTTCATACAAATAATAAATATTTTGTTAACAGTGACTTAAGTCCCAATTGGCTATTCTAAATAAGGAAAGTGGTAGGTAAGGTAAAATAATTGCTGCATAAGGTTACTTTATGAATTGGAACCTCAGCTTTTTATCCAAACAGATCATCATCAAAGCTAACCCTATCCGAGCTTTGCAGCACAACCTGACTATCTATGGCAGTGATATGCTCTGTAGACACATACAAGGTCTTCATATATATTGTACCTAGTGCCAAATATCTCAAACTGGTGGTCTGCTAAGCCTACATAAATGCCCATCTCCCCTTGCATATGACACTACCCCATGTACACACACACATACATCCAGAGGATTTGAGGATATATTGCAAGATAACAGCTGGGGCCCTTGTCTCTAACTGTAATTGCAGATGATTGGGTAGAAAATAAAAAGGTAAAGCCCAAGGCTAGTTGACATAATTCAATAAAAATCAATGTAGCCCCTTGAATATCTTCTTCACATTGTAAAGGGCTCTAAACTGATTGTTATGTTCACTACCATATTAATTAATAGAGTCCATTTAAAGAAGGAGACAAATGGTGTTCCTCAATGGACTGTCCTGACACCAGTTTAGTTTCAAGGAAAGTTTTTGTTTTTTTAAATGATACAAACGTTTGTAAAACGGTTGGCATTTCAGAGGGGTGGTAGGAATATTTAAAAAAACAAAAACATAACTTGATAATAGGCTATATCAGAAGGATTCAGATTTTAACAGCATAAAGTGCAAAATTATGCATTTAGAATCCACTACGTCTCATTGTATGTCTGTTCACCTTCAACCTGTAGACTGTTAGGCTTTTTGGTGCAAGGAATTCTCCCATCTGTGCTAATCTGTTTGTCATTATTAGGGATGGGCGAATGTTTTGCAACACTCAAAACATTCAGGCCTAGATTTGGAGTTCGGCGGTAGCCGTCAAAACCAGCGTTAGAGGCTCCTAACGCTGGTTTTGGCCGCCCGCTGGTATTTGGAGTCAGTGATTAAAGGGTCTAACGCTCACTTTTCAGCCGCGACTTTTCCATACCGCAGATCCCCCTACGCCATTTGCGTATCCTATCTTTTCAATGGGATCTTTCTAACGCTGGTATTTAGAGTCGTTTCTGAAGTGAGCGTTAGAGCTCTAACGACAAAATTCCAGCCGTCTGAAAATAGCAGGAGTTAAGAGCTTTCTGGCTAACGCCGGTTCATAAAGCTCTTAACTACTGTACCCTAAAGTACACTAACACCCATAAACTACCTATGTACCCCTAAACCGAGCTCCCCCCACATCGCCGCCACTCGATTTAAATTTTTAACCCCTAATCTGCCGACCGCCACCTACGTTATACTTATGTACCCCTAATCTGCTGCCCCTAACCCCGCCGACCCCTGTATTACATTTATTAACCCCTAACCTGCCCCCCACAACGTCGCCGCCAGCTACTTAAAATAATTAACCCCTAATCTTCCGACCGCAAAGCGCCGCCACCTACGTTATCCTTATGTACCCCTAATCTGCTGCCCCTAACACCGCCGAACCCTATATTATATTTATTAACCCCTAATCTGCCCCCCTCAACGTCGCCGACACCTGCCTACACTTATTAACCCCTAATCTGCCGAGCGGACCTGAGCGCTACTATAATAAAGTTATTAACCCCTAACCCGCCTCACTAACCCTATCATAAATAGTATTAACCCCTAATCTGCCCTCCCTAACATCGCCGACACCTACCTTCAATTATTAACCCCTAATCTGCCGAGCGGACCTCACCGCTACTATAATAAATGTATTAACCCCTAAAGCTAAGTCTAACCCTAACACTAACACCCCCCCTAAATTAAATATAATTTTAATCTAACGAAATAAATTAACTCTTATTAAATAACTTATTCCTATTTAAAGCTAAATACTTACCTGTAAAATAAATCCTAATATTGCTACAATATAAATTATAATTATATTATAGCTATTTTAGGATTAATATTTATTTTACAGGCAACTTTGTAATTATTTTAACCAGGTACAATAGCTATTAAATAGTTAAGAACTATTTAATAGCTACCTAGTTAAAATAATAACAAATTTACCTGTAAAATAAATCCTAACCTAAGATATAATTAAACCTAACACTACCCTATCAATACATTAATTAAATAAACTACCTACAATTACCTACAATTAACCTAACACTACACTATCAATACATTAATTAAACACAATTGCTACAAATAAATACAATTAAATAAACTAGCTAAAGTACAAAAAATAAAAAAGAACTAAGTTACAAAAAATAATAAAATATTTACAAACATAAGAAAAATATTACAACAATTTTAAACTAATTACACCTACTCTAAGCCCCCTAATAAAATAACAAAGCCCCCCAAAATAAAAAATTCCCTACCCTATTCTAAATTAAAAAAGTTACAAGCTCTTTTACCTTACCAGCCCTGAACAGGGCCCTTTGCGGGGCATGCCCCAAGGATTTCAGCTCTTTTGCCTGTAAAAAAAAACATACCATACCCCCCCCCCAACATTACAACCCACCACCCACATACCCCTAATCTAACCCAAACCCCCCTTAAATAAACCTAACACTAAGCCCCTGAAGATCTTCCTACCTTGTCTTCACCATACCAGGTTCACCGATCCGTCCTGGCTCCAACATCTTCATCCAACCCAAGCGGGGGTTGGCGATCCATCATCCGGTGCTGAAGAGGTCCAGAAGAGGCTCCAAAGTCTTCCTCCTATCCGGCAAGAAGAGGACATCCGGACCGGCAAACATCTTCTCCAAGCGGCATCTTCAATCTTCTTCCATCCGGTGCGGAGCGGGTCCATCTTGAAGCAGGCGACGCGGATCCATCCTCTTCTTCCGTTGTCTCCCGACGAATGACGGTTCCTTTAAGGGACGTCATCCAAGATGGCGTCCCTCGAATTCCGATTGGCTGATAGGATTCTATCAGCCAATCGGAATTAAGGTAGGAATTTTCTGATTGGCTGATGGAATCAGCCAATCAGAATCAAATTCAATCCGATTGGCTGATCCAATCAGCCAATCAGATTGAGCTCGCATTCTATTGGCTGATCGGAAAAGCCAATAGAATGCGAGCTCAATCTGATTGGCTGATTGGATCAGCCAATCGGATTGAACTTGATTCTGATTGGCTGATTCCATCAGCCAATCAGAAAATTCCTACCTTAATTCCGATTGGCTGATAGAATCCTATCAGCCAATCGGAATTCGAGGGACGCCATCTTGGATGACGTCCCTTAAAGGAACCGTCATTTGTCGGGAGACAACGGAAGAAGAGGATGGATCCGCGTCGCCTGCTTCAAGATGGACCCGCTCCGCACCGGATGGAAGAAGATTGAAGATGCCGCTTGGAGAAGATGTTTGCCGGTCCGGATGTCCTCTTCTTGCCGGATAGGAGGAAGACTTTGGAGCCTCTTCTGGACCTCTTCAGCACCGGATGATGGATCGCCAACCCCCGCTTGGGTTGGATGAAGGTGTTGGAGCCAGGACGGATCGGTGAACCTGGTATGGTGAAGACAAGGTAGGAAGATCTTCAGGGGCTTAGTGTTAGGTTTATTTAAGGGGGGTTTGGGTTAGATTAGGGGTATGTGGGTGGTGGGTTGTAATGTTGGGGGGGGGGTATTGTATTTATTCTTTTGCAGGCAAAAGAGCTGAAATTCTTGGGGCATGCCCCGCAAAGGGCCCTGTTCAGGGCTGGTAAGGTAAAAGAGCTTGTAACTTTTTTAATTTAGAATAGGGTAGGGAATTTTTTATTTTGGGGGTCTTTGTTATTTTATTAGGGGGCTTAGAGTAGGTGTAATTAGTTTAAAATTGTTGTAATATTTTTCTTATGTTTGTAAATATTTTTATTTTTTTTGTAACTTAGTTCTTTTTTATTTTTTGTACTTTAGCTAGTTTATTTAATTGTATTTTTTTTTAGCAATTGTGTTTAATTAATTTATTGATAGTGTAGTGTTAGGTTAATTGTAGGTAATTGTAGGTAGTTTATTTAATTAATTTATTGATAGGGTAGTGTTAGGTTTAATTATATCTTAGGTTAGGATTTATTTTACAGGTAAATTTGTTATTATTTTAACTAGGTAACTATTAAATAGTTCTTAACTATTTAATAGCTATTGTACCTGGTTAAAATAATTAAAAAGTTGCCTGTAAAATAAATATTAATCCTAAAATAGCTATAATATAATTATAATTTATATTGTAGCTATATTAGGATTTATTTTACAGGTAAGTATTTAGCTTTAAATAGGAATAAGTTATTTAATAAGAGTTAATTTATTTCGTTAGATGTAAATTATATTTAACTTAGGGGGGTGTTAGTGTTAGGGTTAGATTTAGCTTTAGGGGTTAATACATTTATTAGAGTAGCGGTGAGCTCCGGTCGTCAGATTAGGGGTTAATAATTGAAGGTAGGTGTCGGCGATGTTAGGGAGGGCAGATTAGGGGTTAATACTATTTATGATAGGGTTAGTGAGGCGGATTAGGGGTTAATAACTTTATTATAGTAGCGCTCAGGTCCGCTCGGCAGATTAGGAGTTAATAAGTGTAGGCAGGTGTCGGCGACGTTGAGGGGGGCAGATTAGGGGTTAATAAATATAATATAGGGGTCGGCGATGTTAGGGCAGCAGATTAGGGGTACATAGGGATAACGTAGGTTGCGGCGGTTTACGGAGCGGCAGATTAGGGGTTAATAAGTGTAAGGTTAGGGGTGTTTAGACTCGGGGTACATGTTAGAGTGTTAGGTGCAGACGTAGGAAGTGTTTCCCCATAGGAAACAATGGGGCTGCGTTAGGAGCTGAACGCTGCTTTTTTGCAGGTGTTAGGTTTTTTTTCAGCTCAAACAGCCCCATTGTTTCCTATGGGGATATCGTGCACGAGCACGTTTTTGAGGCTGGCCGCGTCCGTAAGCAACTCTGGTATCGAGAGTTGCATTTGCGGTAAAAATGCTCTACGCTCCTTTTTTGGAGCCTAACGCAGCATTTGTTTAAACTCTCGATACCAGAGTTAAATTTATGGTGCGGCCAGAAAAAAGCCCGCGGAGCGTTAACAGCCCTTTTACCGCCGAACTCCAAATCTAGGCCTCAGAATTTTAAGGAACATTAAACTAAAAATGTAACTCTTCATAAAATATTTCATTACATTCAGTAAACATATTTTGCCCACTTTTCTTGTACTGTAACTCTGTTTTTCTTTTATGCAGATATTTTTTGCTATACAGTGTTTAATGTGTTATATATAATGCA